>NC_090943.1:128275899-128383399 GCF_040807025.1 Struthio camelus
ATGACACTCCTGTTTAGAAAGCAGACATATAAGTTGAAACCAGTCAAATGGTCAGCAGGATTAGATCATAGGTGTCAGAGCTGAAGAAGATTCTCCAGAATCAGTCAGTGGGGGAGTATCTCTTTACCACATGTTTTACCTAAGCACTGCCTCTTTGAGCCTCTTTATTGCCACCAACAGCACAGGTCAAATGCCAGATCTGATCTTTGATGAAGGAAATTAAACACCAAAGAGCTCACAGTTCTGTTCCGAATGGGCCAGCAGGACACTAAGTTGGGGACTATAGTTATTTCCAGCTACTCCTAAATGGTATAGACCACTGCCTGAGCATCTGGAGCTGTGGATGGCATAGGAGTTCACAGTGGTTCAGGGGGCTCGAGGGGTGCAGAAGAAAAAGGTTTTCTGATGGGGTGCAAGAACAACTGCCATTACCGACTGGGGAACAATAAAGCAGTCCTTGGCTGAGGGGCCCTGAATCACCGCTGTGGGAAGTAGGTTATAGAGATTGGCCACTGGAGGCTGGGAACCGGAAAGGTACTTAGTTAACAGTCTGGGGATACTAAAAGTAAAAGCACATGTACTAATACAAGCACGTATAAGAGAAGCTAGAAAGGCTGAATCTGCAGGATGTGAGGAGTGGCAAAATGAAAGTTTTATTCAGTGGCCACTGATAAAGGAGAGATTGCCTTTGCACGAAGGGATTTGGACCGCTTTGTGTTTGTTGTCTTTCTTTGCCTTCTGACTCTGTTCCCCTCACTTTCCTCTAGGGAAGAAAGAACAACAGCAGCAGGCCTGGGAGGGCTGCCTGGGCTCCTGCAGTCCAGCTGGGTAAGACCCTAGCACTAAGCCATAACCAGAAGCTGTGGAGTTTGGGTTTCCTGCTGTCTTTCTAATTCTAGTGAGGGAAGAAGAGCCAAAATATAGGAAGTGGAGCCACTGATCCCATCCTGTCCCTCCCTCTCACCCGAAAGGGAGAACAGGTCTCAGCTGCAGAGAGGATGGGAGCACTGGGATGTCTCTTAATGAAGTACTTTACATACAAAGCACAGAGCAAAATCACAGCACTTTTTTTCTTGCTCTATGAGGCTTATAAAATTCATTTCTTCTCCTGCGTTGTGAGGATTACTTCTTTGAAGGTTTTTCACACCCACTGAATATGTCTGCATTTTAGATTATTTTCCCCTTATATACTGGTTTATACTTTTAAAAACTGATTTCTATTTTGATTTTTCTTTCAGTACTTTAGAGTCTTCCAAGTTGAGACCCTTTTTTTAGGTTTGACTTCAGACAGCTTGGTATTAGTCAAATGCAACTGCCGGTCTGAGTTGCTTAGGAGTTTCTCTGTGTATGTACACAATACCTCAAATGAAATGATATGCACTAGAATGCCACAGTGCTTCTTTTGGAACATCAAATAGAGATATCGGCCCCTTTTCTTCTATCTTTATTTTGGATTAAGATCTTTATTTAGAGATTTTTTTCTACTCCCTTTACCCGTTCCACCAATGTATATTCAGATTTTATTGTGTTTGTGGTTATGTACATATATACAGAGAATTTGTTTGCTTTTTTTTAAAATTATATAACTGTTAAAAACAAAACCAACACTTTAAAAAGCTATAATGTTAAAGACTTAAACACACTAAACTGTCCTATTTCTCCTAACTCTTACAACTTATATAATGCACATTTTTCTAGATTCCTATGGTACTTCAAAAAACTAGGCAGAATTTGATGGAAAGACTACATCAACCTTAATGCTGATTCATCCAAATCCATTACATTGTCAATAGAAGTTTATAAACTGTCAGTATTCTAGCTGGTACATGTATATATGTGTGTATTTGCATAACTGAAAAAATATTAAAACTTGTGCTATGTTATTCCACATAATACATTCAGAGAGTCAGAATTTGGTTTTCTTTAAAGTAAGCACATTCTAAGCATCATTTTCATTTCAAAGGGTTGTTGGTAATGTCATGTCAACAAATCCTCCTGCTTTTCTTTCCCAAATCCAAACACATCCAGAAAGTGGAAGAGAAGAATTGTAGAAAAATCAATGGAACAACTGAATACTTTTTTTTTTTTAAATTCACAAAATCGTAAAATATAAAGCTTGATTCAGGCTTGACAGAAACAGTAGAGTTGTTATCAATGAGCTAGTCACGTGAATACAAGTTTTAAGAATGTAGAAAATACCTGTTAGGTAATCAATCCATCTCCTTGTCATGGCTCTTGCATTTTTTTAGTGTTTTATCTGATCTAGTGCAAGTGTCTTAATTGATGAGACATTCAAAGCTTTGTTAGAAAGACCAAAGGAAAAATGTTCAGGTTGAGTTTCAGTGTTTTAGTGTAACAATGCAAACAGTTCCAACAAACTGTTTCCAACAAACTTGAGGAAATATTTCCATTTGTCTGTGTAAAATTTCATCAAGTTTCAGCTGCATCAGATTTAAAACAAAGAAGTTATCCTGCTCTGAAAGAGGCATAACAGTACAGCCAGTTAAGAACCTTACCTAGCGGACACATTGTAGTAACATAACTCATAGTCACAGGCTGCTGTACTCGTTGGCAAAGAAAACTTTGCATAGCCTGTCATAACAAAGAATTGTCAACTATTTATTTCAGTGCTCCTAATTGTTGTCAGAATATGACCTGGGTCTGTGACACAGAATTTTTCAAAGTCAGTCTGGGAAAAGGGGCGTACATCTATCATTGTTTTTACTTTACTCACCAGTGCAGCAGCACTTGTGAAGGTCTGTTTTTATTTAATTCTCAAGATTTTGTTCTTAATGGAAAAGCTGTCTCATAAATTAGGGAAGTGCTCAATTACAGGCCTGACAAAGATTGATTTAGTTCTACTCTTGGTCACTACTGGCAAGTGAGGGCCAGCAAAAACTCCCTTAGAACTAATGGTGCATCACCCTAAAGGTGATCAGGTAATAAGTGTATTTAAGAAGAAAAAATGATTACATAACAGCATGCACTTTTGATATTTTTGTATTCCATTCACATTCTGTGAAGGATTGGTCAAAAGATATCTGAAGTCACTCCAAATCTTTCCACTGACTTCAGTGTGTTTTGTCTCAGACATGCAGTTAAAAAGACTGTTGGGGCAGGCATGAGGCTGTGATAACTCAAAGAGCAGATAGTCTCTGGGAGAAATAGGTAGCTTGTGTCTTGCTGAAGTGGTACTTCTGGGCTTGGATCTCAGACGTTGGTGGAAAAGAACGGAAGTAACTTTTAAAAGATGTATTATTGAGTGTACCTTATCAATGATAAGTGTCAGATATCTTTTATGTTGCTTTTATAGTTACATTTCCACCCTCAAATCCAGGGTGAATATTATTGGTGGAGACCTAACACTCAAAGTGTCAATGCTGATGTTACTTATCTGAAGAGAGAGCAAAGTAATTCGGAGTAGTCATGCCTCACTGAATGAGAAGTAAACTACCTTACAACTTCTAGAGCTAAGGATCTAAAAACAAGTAAGGATGCAAAGCACAACAAATGAGAAACTAAGGTGTGTAAAAAACTTGTCACCAAATATTGGTGAAATCTAGTGGAAAGGATGTCTCCTCCCTTTCTGATACAGAACAGGTGATAACCGATTTCTGCTCAAATGCAGAGATCTGTTTAGTGGCTTTTGGGGGTGCCTAGCTTGTGCTAACTCAGAAGACATGGATGTATGTACGGATTGGTATGGGTTATATGACTCAGTATGTTAGGAAACCACATAATTGATGTTGCTCATGCCAACATGATGCAGCTTCTTTGTGCATTAGGGATTACAATACAGTCTTTGGTTCCATAATGGTGTACTATATTTCCATAGAACCTCCCTCTAATTCAAAGCAAAGGTTACATTAATATATTTTAAAGTATATGTAAACAGGTTTTGCCTATAAGCTCTTTTCTCATTTGCTACGAAGGATGGAAGATGTATACTGAAGAGTTGGGGGACTGAAACTACCAAAATTAGCATCCTAAATGGTACAAGTGGACATAATCCTGAGAAACTGGGGTTTTTTGGAAACCCTTTGTTCCACAGCCTGTTGGGCCACAAAGTTCTTGGGCGTCAGCATGCAGGTGACTCAGACCAGTATTTCAAAGCTGATGTTAGCTATGTGTTCTCTTTTCTTCGGGTACCTCATTTAAGATTCTGTATTTCATTCCCTGTGTGAGTTGAAACATATAAGTTCAGCAGGATTAGATAAGAATTGTGTTTAGGCAGATGAAGAACTAGCTAAAAACCCAAATGCTCTGGAAGAATCAGATGGTTGGTGCTGGCCTGATGTTGGGCCTTTAAAAAGGATATTTCTGACCTTGATTTCTTTGTGTTTCATCCTTTCTAATCTCTGAAAAGCTGCTTCCTCACCTCAGAGGAGTATTATCTACTGCTTATAATGCACTTATATAGTATAGTGATGACAGTTAGAGAAAAGTCTAGGAAGAGATTAATAACTTTCTGTTCAGAGGAGAATGTGAAGATGTGAAGAATTTGTTGCTCATGGCAAACAATTGTAAAGTAGCTGCTCGTTGACTGAGCCCTGCTTGAGACATTCATCATTTGAGACAAAAAAGTCAGAACACGTATTTTTAATCAATGAAATCCACTAGATTCACCCCTTTGAAATCTGCATAAAATTCACCTGTAGTGCTTGGCTTGGAAGTCACTATTGCTGTTCTCAGCAATCATCCTCTTAGCCAGAATCAAACAATTAACTATGTTGCCATATCAGTAGAGGTGCATGGATCATTTTGTAGAAGTAGCGGTAAGTCCATCAACCCTTTTCCCCATTGAAGTCAATATAGTTAGTCTTGATTCACAATGATATAATGGAGAACACAAATTGGCTTTCTTACTGTAGCAAGCAACTTCACTTTCAGACTGAGTCTTCCTGCTGACAGTGTTAATATTTTGTGTCTCCTGGTGAATTAAGGAAAATTAAGCACAAAGTGTGCAGTGCAACTGATGTGGAAGTGGTGAAAGCCTGATATGTTACAGTAAACGTAGAAAACGACCTTCTAGGGCTAGCTTCATACAGCAGTTTGTATGAAAGGTTGCTGATGTTCATGTTTCAGAAAGGCTGAAACTTTAATATTCACATAAGAACAAAAAGATTTCAAATAGGTAAATGCAATTTCTAAGGCAAACTTGAATATTAGAAGAAGAATAGAGCAAGTTTTCTGTATAACATATTTCTAAGGGAAGAGTTTCCTGACTACAATATATGCTTACTATCTACTTGCCGTAACTTTAACCAATAAAGTTACAGTAGCATCTGTAGCTCAGTTCCAACGACATTATCTGGCAAAGAGGTCTCTCCAGCAGAAAGCTCACTTTATTCAACTTGTGCAGCGGAGACCGGAAGGTTTGGATCTCACAATAGTCTGTCCTTTCTTGGTCCTAATATTTCCAGTTTGTCAGGCTTAATCAAGATAACAAGAATGTTACTGAATAGATTAAAATATTATAGAGGTATTGGAAACTGGTCAGTGGGGAATAAAACATATCGCTTCAAAGACAGTCTATGCAAGGCTAATGTATAACTGAAAACTCATTTAAACTCTCCCTATAGGTGAGCTGCACATGAGCATACTGTGTGACAGGAGACAAGCTCACATCATTTCAGGTTAGAGCAGTCAAAGCTGGAGATTTGCTAAATGAAGGACTCCTTCTCACATACCTCACTCAAAAGTGTTTTCTTCACTTGCAATGTTTTATTCATTTTACTGCTACCAAGAAACAGTGCACAGATTTACTACCATGATCAACAAAAATATCATCATTATCACCTTCCTCCTCCCTGCTTATGGGGTGCATAAGATTTTGGATAAAGTAAATAAAAGCCAGATGGTCAGATAGAAACATCTGCTTATGTTTAAAACAAGTTGGTCATTTTCTTCATCAAGCAAAAAATTGACTTTACATGCAGTAACATCTACATTGTTTACTTAGATGTGTCTCCTGCTTGTTTTCCGTAATAACAAAACAAAAAGGCACAAAAAAGAAGTCTTCAGTTTCCACTTATCATCAAAAACTACTTTTTCTCTCAGCATCAAATATAGCTTTCAAAATTTGGGAAACAACAAATAACAGCAACAATAACTGGAAAAGCATGTGCTTTTGTTATTACATATGTTCTGTGAAATTACTCTAAAAAATCAAAGTTTTATATGCTAAATTAGTGTGTGGTTGTGTGGTTTTTAAGGCTTCTGTAGCTTATGGATAGCATATGTATTAAAATATGGTAGTTATTAAATAAACAGTAGGTATTCTCATGAATGGTAAAGGAGCAGGCTTATAAAATCTGTACGGTGTAAATTATCAATGCACAAATACAACTTAATTTTGTACAAAGTATTTAAAGGAATTATATGTCTGCTTTATCGATTTAATTAAGAGTACAGAGTTAAGTAAGAAATGAGTAGAAATGGCACAGAGGAATCAAGGAAAGAAAGAACGGATATGTTCTCAACTGACACTTAAAAACTGCTAGGTTGTGGGGAGGCATAAATATTGAAGATTATTTGACATGCCTACAGCTGTAGAGAGGGCTGTAGCCTTAACAGTATTGATGCAGAAGAGACAAAGCTGTTCTAAGGGACACTATAGGGACAGTTTCTTGAAAATAAGCATAGGCCGCAGGTGCAGGCGGGACAGCAACTGAGTCAGTCAAGCGGAGGGTATGAGTAACATAGCTGTATGTCGCTGTGTGTAAAATAACAGACAAGGAACTTCCCAGAAACACTGAGGTCTGGAAGGCTGCTCTTGGGAAGACCCGACTGGAGGCACCGGCAGCTCCAGCCGGCGATACAGGCAGGCTGGGAATCACAGCAGAGACGGAGGGCAGCACCTGGCCAAGATAAGGAATGGTGCAATGTGGCAAGAGAAGGATTTTCAGATCCTGGGGTTGTGGTTGTAGCAAGGGTTCACATTAATTTTAAAGTGATAGAGACAAATGGGAAGCACAAGTCTTGAAGAGATGTGCAGGAGACAGATTTATGTTTCATGGTGCTCATTGGGTAAAATCAGAAAACAAAAGGGCTTACACTGCTGTCTTGATAAAATTAGATCAAAGTAGATAAGACAAAAACATTCATGGATTATTTCCATGTGTCAATGTAACAATAGTTATACTCTAATGAATTGTAGGTCTCCAGTACTCAGGACAGAATACTAACAACTGTTTCACAAAAGTATGAAAGTACATTTAATTCACCTTTGAGAGTAATAGCTTAGTTCATCCTTCAATGCAAATTTTTTCTTCGCTGAATTTTAGGATTGATATTATGACTGAATACCTAAATGAGATATGGGTATATTTATTTTACTGTACTTACCATTTAGGAAATTGCATCCTCATGCATGTGGGAGCCAATACATACTTCTATCATACAGTATATTTGAGAGAATAAATGCATTTGCTACAAAAAAAAAAAAAAGAAAAAAAGTAACTTTGTTTCATGGAGAAGGAGTTACAAAATAGCTCTGTTTTCCAGAAATAGAGTTTTTGAAGAATTCACTTCACATTTCATATGTACCAAAATGCAGAGTGAATTCTTTCATGTGACTATGACAATCAATGATAGAAAAAAAAAAAAAGCAGACTTTCCTAAACTTCAACAGTATAAAGAAAACTCTGTTAATCATAAGTTACTTTTTCGTTACTTTTCGGGATTTTTGCATGTAAATTTCCCTAGTTCCTTTCTGCAAATTTATAGAAACTCTGTACTACACTTATGAACTTTAATAAAAGCTAGAAATTTGCATCACAATAATTCAAATTTAAGTCTGAATTTGCTATGCCTGCCAGTTGAAGCATAAGCTATATTGCAAATACAGTGGTAAGGATTACAATTAATGCAGTAAACATCAGTTCTGATAATTCCTCCTTTAGACTATGGCTTCCATCTATTTAAAATGTGTTAATGTGCAAATCAGGGGTGTAACTGGTCACCTTTTTTTAGGTAGATGCTTTATGATGACCTATAATCTAAAGTATCTTAAATGAGTAGAAAGGAAGAGAGGAAATTAATTTCAATAATTCAAAGAGATAAAACAATATTTTTATAAGTAAAAAGATTTTAAGGATTATAAGCCCTTTTTGCATCCTTTTTGTCATTCATGTGGAACTTATTTCTCTTTTGATTGATGTCGAGTCTACTTCTTTGGTGCAATTATTTACAGATATGTTTCAAACAAATTATAAAGCTTAGTCTAAATATTTTGAACCTGATAATCAACATATTATAGATAGACAGTAACTGTAAGCAGTTGATCTTGAGGATGTGCCAAATTGTCCTCCATTACTTCAGTTATTGAACCAAAGATACCAGCTGTCTCATTTGTAGGCAGCTTTGGTATTTTGCCTTCTGTATTGGCTGATATCTATTGGATATTTCATTCTGAATTTAAGGAATCATTATTCCCACCAGGAATCAGTCTATATTTTGTACATGACCCTATAAAGAGTTTACTTAGCTGCTGTTGACAAGTCAAAGTGGACAGCAGGCTTTCTAATGCTGTTTTGAGATAAAAGTATTATATACCAGAATTACTTAATTGCTTGTGATGTACTTTCAGGTTTAACGCTAAGCGAAACAGAATGATGGGAATCAACAAAAGGTTAAGCACAAATTGACTTAAAACCTTGGTCATTCTTCATTAATATTAAACATTTTTGAATAGCAAATATAGTCAGCTACAAACTGTAAAAACTACTAACCAAGCTTTACATATATGAAAGGATATGTTAGGCTTTATGCATTTTGCTCATCTAGCTGACCCTAAGGTGTTGCACCTCGTTCAACATGTTGAACTACTTTTACTAGCATTTTATCAGTCTTAATTGCACTTAATGGAATAAGTTCAGTGAAACAACTATTTGAGAAAATTTTTACAGTGTAATTAAGACGAGCATTTGAAGTTTGCTGAGTGAAAAATTAGTTATGTTTCATAAATGTGACTCAATAAATCCAATTCTTGCCACTGTTAATCACTCGGGTTTTTGCCTGTCTTATGCAATTAGAGAACATGTAGTCTGCATCACCTATACTTTTTTGTTTCAAAGTAATATGCTAACAAAGCATTCACAAAGTTGAAAGCCAATAAAGCAGACTCATAGAATTGTTCCACATGATAGTGCAATCAAAATTACAACATAATACAGAGTACATTCTTCAGGCTTAAGTTTTCTCTGACAACAGTTTATGCTGGAATAAATTCCATTTACTTCAAAGGAATATTGAACAAATGTGAGAGGAGAATGAGACCTTTTTATCTCATTTTAGTTTCTAATTGATCAATATGTCAAATTTCATGCCTGCAAGGAAACCGTGTATCATTTCCCTGATGCCCTGTTGGTTCTTTTTGCAATAAAATTTTGTATCATCAGTTTGCGCATCCATCAGAATAATTCAATTTGCTCTCATTATCTTTCTTAAAGCACTGTAATTTAAAATGTGAAGGAAAAAATGCCTTATCCTCTCGGAAAGCAAAACTAACTCACTTCATCACAGCAAAAGTTCAAGATGAAATTAAATGTTAGCCTGCATAATAAGGCCACTTGGTATGGGAACTCAGCAAGGACAAAGACACTTTTGATCTTCTCATTTGTCCCTTAATATACTTTTTTCTAAGAACTTTCTAGGTAATGCCAGTCAAAATCCTTTTTTCTGACTTAGATCACCAAAACGTTTCTGAGATGAACTTTCAGACTATCTGAATTTCCACAAGATACTTCTTCATGTTAATCAAGCAACTTTCCTCAAGTTTGAGGTCTGATAGACATTTTTCCCCTAAATTTCCCTATTCTTCTAATTTCAGACTTTTTGTTTTTCTAGCAAATACTTTTTCTTTTCATTTTATATCTCCAAATTCACTAGTAACTTCAGTTATTCTTGATTGTCTGCACTCCTTTCAGCGAACATCCTCCTCCCTTCCCCCACAATTTCATAATGCACTGTATTTACTTTATCTTAAACAACTGAGCCTTCCACAGAATGTCACAGTAGCGACTTCTTGCACTTGTAGAAACTGTGATATAATGGCATTGCTCAGGATTTCCTAATATATTCTGGGCTGATTCTTCTAAAAATAATTGCAGGAATGATTAGCCTCCATGCATTCCCTGAGATGGTAATGTGAAATCCAAAGAATGAGGTGAAGATGAGGGAGTTAAATGAGAGGCAGTTCACCAACTCTATCTATCTCCTTCATAAATATGCACAAAAGGTAATGTTTATTAAGTATTGCCCAGTTTATTTTGGACATGACCTTCTTTCTGTAAATGGTAGGGTAAAACCAATATTTAAAAGATTTGTGATATCTTTTTTAAGCTATAGAAAAATTAAGGCATAAGAGAGTGGTTGAAACTTGTAGGAACTTGGATTTGGGAATCACTGTGTACTCCTTGGTGACCAGCAGACCACAGAGCTGGCACATGCACTTCACTCTGCCCATCTCCAAGAAGAGATATCAGAGCACATATGAAATTAGAAGAGGACAAAACATTGATACTTGGGTGCTTAAAGCCATCCCATGAATCTAGAGACAGCGACTTAGTAAGTTGTCCTTATTCATTAAGTCACTATAATATATATATATATATATATATATATATATATATATATATATATATATATATATATATATATATATATATATTAATGTAAGTCTTGCTGGAATATACCTTGCTTGATGCCTAATGAGAATTTCAAAGTTGCCAAACTATATCATGGGAACATGTAAATAATTAGCACGTCAGAATTTGGTCACAAGTAGGCACCATGTGTTAGCTAACAATATTTGAAAATCAGCACTTAGAAGGAAAGAACAAACTTGTGCATAATATTGGAACAGCAGTACGCAGACACTGAAAAAGATACCTCTCTCTAGCATATCCCTTACACCACTGTTTTAATCACTTCACTAACATTTCTAGTTAAGGGACAAAATAAGAAAGAACAGAGGAAATCCAAAATCCTGCAGGGATTCTGTTTCCTTTGCAACAAAATCAATCTGTGTGCAAGCTTATAAGACACAAAGAGGCACATCCTTTTATAGCAAGTAGTTCTATCTATTCTGGGTTCTTTTATTTCAATGGAAGTGTACATAAAACATGGAATTCAAGAGGGAGGAAAAAAGAAAAAGATAGGCATAGTCTCAGAGGAAAAACTAATACATTTCAGTCCTTTATATGAGATCAATGATGCTAAATTATTAATATGATGAAAAGTTAAGGAGCATCTGTTTCTGGCTATGGGCCATAGTCCAAAGACCACTGAAGTCAGTGGTGATCTTTCAGGTTACTTCTCTTGGCTTTAGATTTGCTTCACACACTACAGCTGCGTAATTCACAATAGTCTCCGATGGTACCAAAAAAACCTCCCACACCCAAAACCCAGCAATTTCTCACAATGCACTTTAGATTAAGACTCACGTCTGTTTCCACTACAGTGAGCAAGTATTAGATGCGCAGTTCCTCTCAACAATAGAGAGAAATCTGTGCCTAATTCCCACATGCATCCTTAAGTGCTTGCCTGTTTACTGTGGTTTTAAAGCCAGCCATTTCTTGAAACAGGTGAGCAAATAAAAAATCAAACACAAAACAACTGCCCCTTTTTATTATAAATCCTAAAAAATATGTCAAACAACATTGTCTAGGCTTTATACAAATTAATACTGTTTTCTAGAAAAATATTTGTTTTTCCGTATTCTATCTTCAAAAAAAGCACACAAATAAGGATCCCATTGAGGATACAATTACTCATTAATCATACAACTGTACAACTCCTTTTTTATATTTTTTCTGAGAAATAATGAAGTGACAGAACCTTTTATGATTATATAAATATTTGGTATATTTTTAAATGAGCTGCAGAAGCCACTATTCTCCATGTTCGTCTGTCTTGGAAAATTATCTGGTTGGACACTAATCTACTCATGGCAGTTTTTAATGTGTATAAAAAAAAAGTTATCCAATATCCTGATGTTTTGAGGGTTCCATAAGCTTGAGAACCAAGGAACACAGAATTTGAGAAAATGCTTGTATGTCCATTCAGAAAACACATGCACATCTAGTTTTAAATCAATGGCTCTCTTTAGCCTATTCTAAAAGAATGATCTTTCAGCGGTCACATACATTATATGCTTCCCTTCTGCTTGCCTCCCATTTGTTTCCTTTGCCTGATCATTCCTATGTGCATAAACAAATAGGCGAGACTTCATAGAGATTACTAACCAGTGTTCTTGCTATTTACCTAGTGAGTGAACAGTGTTAGGGGGACATCCTCATCCATGCCTATCCTAGGAAACTGAACAGGGCCAGGCCATGAACTCAAGCATTGGTAAATGGTCCATACTACTTAACTGTGAGCATGCTCCCTGGATTGATTTTGTCCTGCTCCAAGCAGTTTTTTTCCAGGTCATGCTCGGTTGTGGTTTGGCTAGTTATGATGTTTCAGTAGTTATTCACAATAGGCAATACCAGACCAGCAAACTTGCGGAGGAGTGGGAAGAGTTGAGCCGTTTGCATGGTGATTGTGTCTTGACCCGTTTTATTTACAGGTAGAGATTGCATTGTCAGAAGCAGTACTCAGCAGACAGTAGAGGCTCAGCAGTAAGGCCTTAAAAATGCTGAAAACCCTTTACTTTGAGCCAGAATAGGTGCACTTCTGAGCCTTAATCTTTTCAGGCTCAGATGGAGCCAGGAGTGTGCTGGCATCTCTAAGTCCCATAGTTTTCATGATCTGAGGTTATTATAAGGACAAACTTTGAACTACTGGAATTTCTACAGAACCATTCTGATTCCCTTCACTGAAGCAATATGGCCTGGATCCTGAAAGATGCCCCAGGGACTGGACCCCTGTACAGCCAGAGATCACTGATGTCACTCTGCAAATGGTAAGAGAGCACATCTCGGGCTTGAAATTTTGTTTATCACAATAAAATAAAAGTTCATGAATATTGATAATGTTTATACTCCAGAGACAGGAAATGCATAGTAACTCCATACACTGTACACATACACTGCATTGACTAATAAACATGGTCATCAAGGAACTAACAATAAAATAGTCATGTTGAACTTAAGAAGTGCTTAGAAAACAAATATAATGTGTATCTAATAGTCTCTTTGAAAGGAGGGGATTCCGGTTGGAACATATGTTTTTTTAATTTTGTTTTAAATAATCATTCTTGCAGTATTTGCACAAGTCTAGAAGCCCTCTACAGCTATAGCTACGGTCTTTGCAGCTGTTATTCTCTGCTTTCAACTGCTATTGCTTTGTTTGGGGTGGGGTGACTTTTTCAATTAATTCTTTCAACAGATGTTTTCTAAGCTTGGACTGTCTTCCCTCCACCCTCTTTCAGATGTCTTCTGCTACTTCCAGGCACTTCTGGGGCTACGTGAACCTAGCTTAAGCTGTCTGCCTGTCCTGCTGGTGCCATTTGCCATTTCCTTTTCAAAAGGCTATTGCTATAACAGCTCTGTTCTAGGCAGGGAGTGGGAAACCTTTGAAACTGATGCAGCTTCATTGCACAGTCTATCAGAAGGAAGCAACATCAAAGGAAAATCACGTCATATTTGTTTAACTGCTACAGAATTTAGCAAAGTTTTAAACAAATGAGTGGCATATATATATTTTTAAGTGCTTATTGCCTGGCTGCTGAACCACACTGATTTCAAAGGCATTTTCTCCCTGTACAGCACAGGAGGGCAGCAAAAATTGTTCTTTAAAGAGAAAATGCCACCATCAGGAAAGGAAGAAGCTCAGGTAGCTCAAAGAGTCCCAAAAGTGTCAGGGAGCAGCAGAGGACATCTAACGAGGAAAGTCCTGGTTGTGAGCAGCCTGAGGAATTAGTTTAAAAGGACCCATTTTCCCCACAGAAATCCTTCAGATGAAGCAGCAGCTGTTGAATACTTTCACAGTTAGCATAGAGCGATCAAGCTCAAACAGTTCTGAAAGTCCTGCAAAACAGCAAAGGATAACTAAAAGGTCTAAGGAAAGAGCAGGTCCTACATTAAGGCACTTTTCTCTGCTGGCATGTAAAGCGAAGAAGGGGAGGGAGTGAATATCTGATATGATAAAGCACAGAGCAGAAAAATGAATAAGTCACATGTAAGATTCTAGTTTGAACAACCGCATTCTCTCTGACTAAATGTAACTTGTAGCTTTAATTAGGTGCAGTGATTTTCTTTTCCTATTAAAAAAACTGCCACCTTTCACTCTGGAGGTGATTACACTTCAGTGATAGGTGAAGGACAAGCTATTTGTGTTTTGTTGTATAATGCCCCAAGCACCATATAAAGAAAATCACTATTGTACGTGCTTTGTAGCTTGTAAAGTCCTTTGAAATAAAAAGAGGACTATAAACATAATATAAAAAAAACTACTTATGAAGAACTATATAGTCTTGACAAGTATGTATTTATTGACAGGTAATTAAAAGAAGTCATCAGATCAGGGCACAGCTTTTATCCTAATGTTTTTATAACTATATTTAGCCTATTAGTTTGTGAGGTATCTGGATGATTACAGTTTGAGAGATCCTAATAAAAATAAAAACTTTACTCTATTTCTGCATTAATAGTATACAAAATACATATAATCAGAGAAAGGTAGTGACAAAAAAGAAGTTTCTTTAATATTACATTTTTATTAAAGAAAAACAGTAATTGAAGGATATGTATCGTCATGAAAAGGAGGATTATTTAGTTATGACTGGCCTTTGAAATGCATTGTCTGCAGCTGCATTCACAGTGGACACTAAGAGAAGAGCTAGCTGACATTATGGTCGAGATCTGTGTTAAAAAAACTTGTATGTAGCTACATCTGGACAGCTTGCATATTAGTACAATGTGAATGTATATACAGAAAACACACTTTGAGATCCCTCTGTGCAAGTCCTGTACTTTCACTCTGACTATAGGATCGTCCAATCTTCCTCTGAACACATAGTCTTATAATACAAGCCTTCCTTCCCAGTTCCTGTCAGCTCCTAAATCCCTAAAAACTTTCAGAAACTTGAAAGGAGGAAGAATGGCTTGTGAGTGGAGGTTTAGGCAAACAAGTTCAAGTAGACCTTTTCTTCTCTTAAAGCACTGACCTATATATTGATTCTAACTGTAGGCCTAGCAACACTCCTCACAAAACATCATTTACTTGGAGAAAGGTCACAGCACTGACTGAATCAAGCCTGAATGATAGTCCTAACTTCCCCATCCTCATCCCTATCCTAATCCTCATCCCTCTCTCCCATAGCATCTCAAGGTACAAGACCAGTAACAGTAAGATATCTGGTGAGAGTATGAACAGAGCTCCATGTGACAGCTTGAAAGGATCAGTCATGGGGAAGTTTGACTGCAGGATCATTGATGTTTCTGTGCCCTAATCAGAAAAAGAGGATTCTCTGAATAATTTTCTAAGATATGCTTATAGAGTTCATTATTCAATGAGAAACAGTCTGAGTTTGGATCACTAGTCACACAACTCTGTTGCAGACACAAGGTAACGAACTGTCTCACTGGTCTATGCCAGTCCATACGCAAAAGTGAAGTATGCTCAACCTATCGGATGTAGAATGTGGTCTCAGATATGAAGATATGAAGTTGAGGTATTTCCAGGCATGTTATTCAAAGGCATGTTAGTCTCTGGATTCATGTGGAAATCTAATACTACTTTAGGTGAACTATATCGTTCTCCAAATTGGAGTGTAAACAGGATCAGCCATATGAACTAAATTATCTTTTATTCTTCTTGCTGCTAAAAGTACTATTTTAATCCTAAACTGAATGACAGAGAAACCATCACTGTTTCAAAAGGCCTGCTCACCAGGTCTTTAGAACAAGTCTTAACTCCATTTAGGGGCAAAGTTTCAGATACAGAAAAAGGGCAAGTAGTCAAAATCATTTCAGTAGCTGGATAAGCAATGCTTACACTGATATTGTAAGGTAGACTATCAAATAAATTTAAATAGAACTGACAGAAGAATTAACAACTGTCTGTTAAAACATAAGAAGTTAGAGATAACAATTACATTTCCTACTAGCTGGAAAATATGAACCATTTGGCTGAGTCTTTTTGGGTGTTAGAATATCAGAAAACATACAGTCTAGGCCTAACACTGATCCTTCCACCATGCACAAGATAAGGCAGAGAAAACTAGATAAGATGGCGTATCTGACCTAAGAAGGTCTAGAAATAGTGATGAGGTTATTATATCCCGCACTAAAATAACCAGAACATCTTGAACCAAAAATATCTCAGTCATTCTGGGGTCTGCAGATTCAGAGTGGCCACTTTCTAGCCTATCTTTAACTGGATGACTTAGGATGATCTGGGTGATTTAGGATTTAGGATGACATAGGAGGAACTAGAAAATGTAATGTATCAACTGGCCTGATTGGGACCCTGTGACAAAACAAGCAGAATGACCGGCGTTTCTTTTTGACCTTCCTGACAAAAATGTCAGTCTAAGCCTACTTCCAATCCTGGAATGTATCTTTTAAGAAATACATCATCCTCTGCTTTCTCAAAATAACTGAACTGTTACCAAGTTTAGCGCAGATAAACTGTGAGAAAGTGTTTCAATACACTGTGTCAACAGTGCGACCATATCCTTGCATAGTGGATGACCTTTCATGCCATGCTGGATTTTGATACAGGATATGTAGATGGTGTGCCATTATCTGCATCTAATGTCCCTGATGCAAATATAGAACGTCTGCCAGGCATTCCTCTGAGTCAAAGGACATGAAGAGGTAAAAGAGGAGCAATAGATGCTTGAGTTCTTGGTTTGTCTAGTTAAACTCATGATCCAAGGAGATAGGCATTCACTAGTATCAGATTTGGAAAGTTCAGGCAAATGGAACACAGGGACTCCAGGCTGGTCAATCTCACTTCAGTACTAGAGAAAATCATGGACCAAGTCCTCTTGAAATGCATTTCTGGGCACATGAGGGAGAAGAAGGTGACTGGAGACAGTCAGCATGGAGTTACCAAGGATAAATTGTGCCCAACCAATCTGATTGTCCTCTTGTGATAAAATGACTGGATTTGTGGATGAGAGAGCGTAGTGGTTGTCATTTATCTTAACTTTAGCAAGGCCTTCTACACTATCTCCCCCAAGGTTCTCATACCAACTTCAGGATGTTACACTTTGGATGGTTAAAAAAATGGTCCAGTGATTGGGCTCAGAGGGTAGTGGTTAATAGGTAGAATATAACTGGAGGCAAGGAACCACCAGTACTGTAGGGGTCTATCCTCAAACATCCTCCTTTTCTCTTTAACACCTTTATCAATGACATGATGGAAGTGACTGAGTGCACCCTCATCAAGTTTGCAGATAACATCAAACTGGGGGAACTGCTTGATATGCTTGAGGGCAGAGCTGCCATTCATTAATTTTTAATGTATTCGAGATCTTTCTGGAGAAAAATCTCCAATAATAGGGATCAAATAAACAAAATCTGAGGTCAAGATTTATAGTGTCATACTGAATGGTACAATTTTAGACTAGAAGGTGATGCTGACCTGAGGTGCAATACCTGTTTTACAGTTGAAATGTCTTGTAGGCCAAAAGATATGAATCAGTCTTCTCAAGTGACAGAATCAGCACTGCCAATATCACCATTCATTATCCAGACTTCTGAATATGCCTTCAAAGCATCTTATCTCAGAATGGATCTCCAGCCTCTGTGGGGCTTGTTTTTTTTTTCTTTATTTTGTTTTGTTTTTGTTTGTTTGTTTTAATAACATGAAATAGCCATTGAAGAAAGGTTCTCCCCCCTGATTAACAAACCGCAGATATAGATCCTGTTACAGCAGGGCCTTATAGAAGCACAGCCAAAGAAAGACCAAAAGGATTGGGAGGTTCTAGGTAAAGCTTTGTTTAATATAATTCTATGCCAATAGTGTTTATTTACCACCTGTCAAAGTGCTATTTCATATGGCAGCTGGACAACTTGTCAAATAAAGATATGTAGTAGGAAAAGATGGTGATACAGAATGAAGGGAAAATCACTTTGTGCCTTTTTAATGTACCTCCTACAAAGACGTGGCTCAGTGACGACAAACAGGGTTTCAGTGACCCTGAATCAGAAGTGCACAAACTTTTTTGCCTTTAGTTACTGTGAAAAGGAAAGAGAACTGCAATAAAGTAGGCCCTGAAGGGCACCGATCTTACCTTTGCCTACTTTTGTTTGTTCCAAAGGAAGATTTACATTGATTTGGTTGCAATGTAATGACTGGAGCACTTTATCACTGAATAGATTTTTCACTCAGATAGGACATTGCCAGATGTGGATTGGAGCTCCTTTAGGAAACTAAAGGATTGTAATGTTGATTACCTTTGTAAGACTACAATCCTGACTGAAGAACAGGCAACCATGTCTACAGCGTTCAATGCGGTCTGGAGAACAATTCATACGTTCTGGATCTTTCTGTCAGCCATTAATACCTCAAAATAATTGCAAAATTCTTGAGAAAAGATCTAAAAATGAGAATAATTGGTCGAATATATCTGACAAATGAGCAAGATATGTGAAACTGCAAAAGGATATAATTTGTTGCTGAAAGAATTAGTGCACTTGTAGTCTCTAATATCAGAGGACTCTCTGCTTCTTATCCCTCTCCAAAGCTAGAGCTGACACAAGTGATGAAGGATTTGAGCGTCCAGATGAAAGTTAATATTCTAGGATCTAGAAATTAATATTCTAGGATCTAAATTCTAGGATCTAGAATTTTCTACCAACTCACCTGAACAATGATCCAGAAGAAGAAAGGTTGAGACGGAAAAGCGTAGGTGGGAAGGCTACTGAGCCAGAGTTGTCAAGGGTTTTTCTCAGGTAACGACTATTAGAGAAAGTCAATGCAAAGTCAAAAAACAAGTGCAGGAAGGAGGTCCATGCACATGTTCAAGTTGTCTGATTCCAAGAATGAATCTTGAACAGTTCTATGCCAAAATTAGCTGCCCTGGGGACAGGAAAAGAAATATGCAATGATGAAGGTGCTCACCATCAGAGCATTTTCTGGAATCCCACGGCATGAATCTGCATTAGTGAATACTTTTCAGAGTGTTTGTTCTTCACTGCAGTAGGGGTATACAGAGTTTCCAGGACAGAAGCTGGAAGTTTGGAGCTGGTTCTTTGATGTGTCTTTCTGTTTGCCATGAAAGGCCAAAAGCTCTTGCAATAAATGTGGTCGAACAGAGATGGAAGTCTACCTTCCCAATACTAGATGACACTGTTACTAAACATTTATAGTTCCACATAATTTTGTGTAATTTGTTCACATGAGTAAACATTAGGAAGATATTTTACCCTTATGCAACTGTCAAGGAAGGTGATGCACATTCATTCTGTCTTACTCAAATGGTTGATAATGACTGGGATGTAGGTATACTTGTAACCCATTACCTCTACATGATGCACAGAATATTTTATTTTCTGTTGTTTTTTGTTTTTTTTTTTTAATTTTAGGAAAATATATAAGGCAGCAGAACTCAAACAAAAGTTTTCTGACAAGTTGACAAGTGCAAGGTGTGAGCTTGCAAAAAAAAAAAAAAAAAACCCAAAGCACAACAACAAATAAGAAAACCTTCCACTGGATAAATGATGGAGTTTCCCTAGAAAAAAATATGTAAAGGAATTTTATTTGAAAATATTTGAAAAGAGTAAAGTAAAAGGAGCCAGTTAAGAACATATTCTGAATTCAGTAAACTCGAATGTGAGCAATTACTTTCAGAAAGAAATTCGGAATATACAAGAAAGATTTTAAAAGAGCTCGAAATGCTGCTCTCAGAGCCAGGCCTGAAAGAAGTTGTTGAGAAAAAGTTACCCTCAGGCAATCAGCCCCAACCTGACATAGACACAGGCAAATTAGCTGCACAAGCACTGTTAAGGGAACTCACCCTGGAACAGAAACAGCCAGATTTGAAGATGGAAAAGCATAAGCTGGAGACAGTCAAGAAGAGGTAGGAGACAGACTGGATGCCTGAGAAAAGTTGCTGATACTACTCAGAAAGCTACAGCAGCAAATGAATTAGAAGCAGTTTGTAATGGTGGAGCAGCAACAAGCAGCTGAAAGGCTGAGAGTGAACACCAACTAGAGGCAATAACTGAAGTCTTTCGTTTACTTCCCAGCTGCTCCTCCAGGAATGACCTAATGGTGCCTTATTTGACTTCTCCATAAGACAGGTCTGTGCTGCAAAGAAGGCTCCTACTATAGCAAAGACCCTGAGTTGTTGGGTTAATGTGCCAGTTTGTGACTAAATGCATAACGTCATGTACACAGGTAGATAGAAGGAAGACCAGGGCATTACACTCTTGCGTAATACCTAAGATGGGACCTTGGAACCTCTCTTAGATTTTTCTTCAATGTTAAGTTTCAAGTTTTCAAAATATGTGATAAAAGCTTTTGCATTATTGTTCTGTTCAGAGAATTTTGTCAGGGAAAATGAAAATTGGGTTCTTTATCCAACAACATAATAAAAGCCAAAAAGAGTAAAATATTCTATTAATTTAATTTATGAAAGAAAAGTTTTCATCCCTTGTTCATCCTTACATTTACCACACAAATGAGAACAAGCAGAACAAAGACTGAGGCATGAACAAACATTGCAAACAATAAGCTAATATATATCATAACTTGTCTGAAAGTGTTAGGAACTAAGCAAAAGAAAAAGCCCTTAGCATTTCTTTTGAAAAGCATATCTAAAAAGGTTTATAGTTTTAGTTTTACATCTGATGCTATGAAAGAATGCCATCTTTGATAGGCTTGGAAAAATGTGAGACAATATATTGCTGGTCAAAATTTTCAGAAAAAGAAAAAGTAATTTTAATATAAAACCACTCTCTGAAATGACATTCTATAGTAACACTCTTAAACTTGCTTAACTTACAAAATGCGCAGATGTGAATTTTGTCAGCCCCTCTATCTATAGCTAGGGGGCTAGCAGAGCTATGAACATACAGTAAGTTCTTGCATTTTACTGCGTTTAGTGTACCACTACCTCTTGTACTAAAGCTATTAAGCCTCTTGATCTTGCAATCTCCTGCTGCTGCAACAACTGGGCACTACATCTCAGTACTAAGGAGGTATAACACTAATCTCCTCTGGGGTCTCCAGAACTCCTACTACAGTGGGATAGAGCAGAAATAGTTTTACAGGGTTATAAGCATCTAGTAAGGACAGTTGTCACAACTGAATTAGATGCATAATAAAATGTGTATTACATCTGAATATCCATGTCTTTAAGGATGCCATGTAACCTTTGTACCTTAACATAAATAGAGTCTTAATAGGGTTTCACACCGGTGACCACTATCTACTATACAAACCAATATTTTCTTATTGATTCAAAGTATTCCCCTATCACTATTGATTGTTTCTTGTTTTATACTTAGATTATAAACTCTATATGATTACAAGACCTATGTCTATTTTCTCAGATTGCAAGTACCTGTTATACTAGTCCTTATCTATGACCGTGGCTTTTAAGCACTGTCTGTACCATTTATGGAATATAAATTAAACTGTATCGTGTTCCAGAGACTGCAGGATGATTTTAAGCTGTGTGGTATGACCACCCACACTATTATATGGTGAGGGTAGTCTGAGGCCAGGCCATCTTCATACCTCGTGAGTCATTTGCTACTTCAGACATCAGGGCTCAAGGAAAGACCCTTGTAACTGTGACTATAACCAGTGCAGACATGCCCCATATGATATTGTTCCAAGGGTGAACAGTATGTATCATGGTGCATTTAGGCTGAGTACCATATACTGAGCCTGCCCACACCAGATACTGTAGAACCACCGCAGAGGTTAAAACAAGCTTCCAATTCTGCTCAACTTAATTCAAGCATATACGTGACTGGGGACTCAAATCTCAACAGCCTAGATGTAAGATGAGTTCAGACATGAGTTCTTGCTTGAGAACACTTGAAAAATAACAAGTTAAAAGTGTACATCCACCCTTTGGTGATTATTATTCAATAATATTGTTTGCAAAATACAGATAGATTGTACCCTTATTATTGACCCTGTACCCAACTGGGCCCCAGAGACCTGGATAAGATGGGGTCATGGAAATCTAGAAAACAACAAGCATTGATTCAATGCCTCAGTGGTTAGAAAGAATTAATACATCATACAAAATATCCTATTCAAGGATACAGCAAAATGATCTCAATTAAAAGAAAGTATTTGAAAGCAATATGAGGTAGTTTATCACTCACTTTTAACTATCTCTTCAAAATCATAGCCTACTCTTTATTGAGAAGGTTTATTAGTACAGTCGTACTTAGCACTGTCTGTAGCACGTAGTTGAAGAACATTTTTTCAGGCTTTGTAATGCACTAAGCATAGTAATGTCCTCAAATGGGTGTAATGTCAGATATTCTTTAGCATATCTCTTTTCAGTGGCTGGGCCATCATGGATAAAAACTTTATTACTATAATACAGCTTTTGGAGATTCTCCATTTACTTAAGTGGCAGGGTGCTTTGGTTTTGGAGCAAAAAAATTGCTGCGGTCTTTTCCTACTTACAATTTGTGAATTCCATGTGGTCACATTATGCATAACTGTGCAATGGCAGGAAGTGGAACAGTTCACCACCAAGTCTTCTGCAGCCACTGAATGGTTTCTTTCTTGAAGCAATTAATGCAATTTTCCCTGCTAAGGAGGACATAATCCACAATAAAAAGTGGAATAGCAGTTTTATGATTTTATTAATTCATTTAATTTTGCCTTAATTGGAATTTTTCAGTACACAGAAGGAAGTCATCCACCAGCCATCTGTTCTTATATATTGCAGTCATTGCTAAATTATCCTGTATTTAACTTCCGTTAATAAGGTTAACATGGAAACTTTAGCATAACACCATTGCTTCTCTCTGTACTCTGTCCATTTAAGAATGTATTTCGTTGCTATGCAAGAAGTCTTCACAGGCAGTTTCAACTCTCTTCTCTTAAAGTGTGAAAATGTGACGCTATTCCTTACTGAAACTTTTTTGCCAGTGCTACGTTACAGTAGCTTGGCAAGGAAGCCAAAAAAGCTGACAGTTGACAATATCGAGAGTACATTAAGTAACAAATTTATAAAATTGACATTTTAGATCAGTGAATTGTGAATACTGTCGACCTGTACTTTTATACCCCTAGGGTAATTTCAACAGTTAATGAATATATGAGGAAGGATCTCACATGGACTAGAGACCTTTTACACTATCTTGGTAGCATAAATTGGCAAAATGGGCTTAAACCTGGTTTAGGATAAACCTTTATGTAAAGGAACTCATACAGGCTTGAAGAAACATTTCCCAAAATCTCAGAATTGCCATGCAAAGAACAAACACAAGTTTGTTGTACTTGAGGAAACTGCTTAACTTGCACAATGTTCAACTTCACATGCCACCCTGCAGTCAGATTTGAAATTGCAAATAATGAAAAGGTGGTTGAAATCCATCTTGACTCTTCACTTATAAAGAACTGAAAACTCTATTTGGTATGTCCGAAGTTACGTTTATAGTACCTATATGCATTTCAAACTTTATAACTATTTTAGTTACTAGACTCCTTTCCAGGACAGATGCAGTTAAGAATGACAAGCATTTGGGATGGACCCTCTTCATAAAGAACCAGTTGAAACTGCTGATATATTGACTGTCACACTCTAGCATGAAACTAAATTAAGAAAATAAGTGAAATATTAATAATTTAGACCTGTACATTGCAAATGAAAATAAACATTTCTTTGCCTAATTGTAACCTCATAAGCATTTGTACCTTTTCTCTCAGAAGATATGATAATCTGCAGGCACTGTGTAACTGAGTGCTAAACAAGGGGAAAGGGTTGGAATTAGGCTTTTCTTAATTCACAACTCAAGTTTGAGTTCAGTTTATTTGAGTGGGGACAATGTGAGAGACAGTTCTCAAAGAAACAGATGCTGTTTCTATCTTTATGATATCCCCCAAATTTCTTTTTACTTCAAATTTTGTTGGCACCCCAACCTAAAACATTCTACACGGAAAAGTCTTTCTGGGACTGCTATTTTACTTCTAACCAAATGAAAAAAATCACTAAATAACATGAGACTTTCCAGAAGGGTAGCAGGGAAAAGATAAATAAAAGGCAAAAAACCTAACCAGACAAACAGAAGAACCCTGCAGATGGTAAATTTGCTTATAGGAGGTGGCTTGTTCAAGTATCTTTATAAAAGCGGAAGGTAGAAGTGGGGCCTAAGTATTGTGTTTATAAACTCTTTTTCGATTTCCGTGTCATGTTTGTTCAGGTTACTTAACCGAAGATACAGCTTCTGTTACTGTCATTTCTGCAAAGTCCATCCAACAGATTAAATTAAAACTTCTTTTTTTCTGCTTCACACATCATAAAAACAAAACAAAAAGTATTTCAGAAGACGAATGCTGTTTCTGCTGTCTGCTGGTAGTGATGGATGAAACAGAAAGAAGAAAGTTTGATTTAATCAGACAGCTTAACCTTGCAGGGAGAAGAAAGACACGTCTATAACACGCTCATGTATATATTTTATTTACAGACATATGTGTCCATGCATAAGTGCACATTTTAGACACACAGGTCTATGATGTTTCACAGTGAATATATAGAAAAGCTGTATTTTCCCGTGAGCTTCATGCATAAGTCTATCAATGTTTCATGCAGATGATATTTTGTTAATCTTCCATTTCACAAACTAGCTTCTCTGTCCAAAGGAATCTGCAGAGCAAAATCTGGTCAACACATTACAGAGGGAGAGGGAGAGCTAAACATTCTGCTTTTCAAGCAAGGCGCACATCGTAAACATTTAACAAGGGGGATTTCCCATCTCTTCAGTACAATTTCTGTATCCTGTATTAAGCTAATGGTTTTGTTTTAACAAGGAGACTTGTGTTTTCCTAGCTCAGCCTTCACCCCCTCATTCCATTAAACACAATGGCCCAGATCCTGCCCGTACTTAGAGATAAGTTCATCTCTTAATTATGTGTTAAAATTGAACATATATAGAAGTACTTTCAGGATTGAAACCTAAATTGCACAATAGCAAAATAACCATGATGTGTGTTGTCTATTATTATTTTATGAAAAGTTGCTTAACTGTCTGTCTCAATAGATATATTGTGTACATCTAAGCCGTGAGATTCACAGAAAAATGCATACTGTGTGCTTCCTTCATTCATTTGAAAATGGAAAGTGGATTGCATCATGAGCATGCTGTTTCAATTATATTTTGATATTTTTTGCCATTTCAAAGATAGCATGTTACAAATCATGTCAGAATATTTTTCCTACTGGACTGTTATATCTATCGAACAGTCAAAATATTATTTGTGAAGCGTGAACATTTTAATAACTATTCTTCTGGTTTTGTGAGCTAGTTGACACTGTATAATAGCAGAAAAATGAAACCATGTTGAAGATTTATCAGAACAAAACACTGGAAATGATGAATCACAAGTAATGAAGCAAGAACTAAAGAAGAAAAAATGTGCAAGTTTTTGCTTGATTGAAGAAATGCTAATACATATTGGTATGTAAGTTGTGACACCCTGATACATATGTACAGATGCAACAGTGTTTTATAATCGGAATAATGCAGTGGGGAAGAATCTCTGGAAAGCGAGTTGGGAGACCGCATTATGTGCGTGGTGTTAACCAGATCAGCGCAGGCACAAAATGAGCCACCGGGGTCACTGCAAGGTCAGCCTGAGAATAAAAATTGCTCACGAGGGCTGGGTGTGAGGGGGCACAACGTGCGGCCTCCAAAGGTGACCCCAGGAGAGAAGGAGAAGCAGGCGTAGTACTTTAGGGAGAAAGTTTGGTATTTGGTGGGATTTCATAAAATAGGCAGTCACAATTGCTGTAAGCTGATTTTTCTTACTCTAAAGCACTGTGCTGTGGAGAAACAGGCAGCTCTTTGCTCCCCTGCTACTGAATATGCTTTGAAATTGAAGATCAGGGTCATAGCTGCGGAGGACAGACGAGAAGGGTGAGTGGCTAAACCCGGGCAGGAGAATCTAGCAGTGTCAGATATCCGAACTGAATTAAATCCGTCCATCCTCTTATGCACTCAGAAGAGAAGTGGTCTGACCCTCTACCGTTCTATGTAATATTTACTGTGTGCTAAGAAGGCACAAAAGATCTGAGGAGGAAAGAACTCCATTTATTAACATTTTAAATCCACTTTCGTGTGGCATGGCAAGCGTTACTCTCTTCTGAGCCTTTTGGCTTGTACAGCAAGCCAAAATACTCTGAGAACATCTTAATGGGTTGTATGACCATCTCCTTATTTTCAACCCTTATTTTGAACAAGGCAAGCACTGAAAGGATCTGACAGCTTAAAGCATACAAACAAAATACACAAAGACAAAGAGGTATTTCATTTCTGAGATGTATGAAGGCCCCATCCCCTGCATATTTCCTTTCCAAGAGGTACATGTTTTACACACCACCGTGTTTCTACCACCAGTAGCTCTTTTCCTTAGTTTCAGATGTACTAAGATAAATTTATTACTCTCCAGGACAGTTTTGTTTCAGCTTCTGGTTTAAAGCACATCCCACAGTTGCTAAATAATGGTCTTCTGTGTTTCCTAAAACTCAAAAGCTTCGCTTCTACACCAAAGCAAACAGAAAGGCAACAGTGTAAGGGTAAGTGGAGTGAGCACCTTTCCCAGAAGTGCAATGCAGTGGCACCGGTCATAGTGCAGCTACCACTGCAGGCTAGCTCCCACGGCACAGGCATCCAGCAGCGTCCTGCAGCTGCTGAATCCAAAACTTTGTTAATGATTGGAGATGTTGACTGAAATTCTGAAGCATGCATGAAATGCATTTTTATGCATTTAGAGCAATTTCCCCCAAAATTCAAAATCATTAAAATATCGGTAGCTGTAACACTCAAATACAATCAAATACTAAATGCTAAGGGATGGTATGAGAAGAATGGAAACATGTCAGCTTTATGTTAATTAAAAAACTACTAAAAATGTTCTGAACTCAGTTTTTCATCTATGAACTAAAGATTATGCCCCGCCTCATCTTTATCATGAGACTTGAGGTATGTCCGTAACATAGAGTGCAATGCAATGTAAACTTGGCAAAGCTAATCTAGGTGCTAGGAGCAATCTCTCCATATTAGGAATATAGATTCCATGTGGTTTCCACAAATTAAGAAGATAACCTTGCCGGCACAAAGATCTTCAAAAATACTAGAGAGCTAGTTTTAAATATATACACTAGATAGAATACATGTAATCACTTAGGGCATAGTTCACATATTTGTCAAAATCTTGTGACAATTTGGAAACCTATCAGTCTCTGTGCCTCAGTTACTTATTTATTTTAAATCTTAGCCTATTACTTGGAAGATAGCAATGACAGTTCAAATAATTATTTTCCAGTAAATTTATGCTGCAATGACAGGAACAATGTCAGCAATTAAATTAATAGGCTCATTGGATTACTTTTCTCTGACTCTTGGAGACATTGCTCTTTCAGGCCTATGCAAAATTTCTGCGTAGAGGAAACTGGGCTAAAGATGAAGTATTTCTTAACACCAGTATGTTAACGCACAAAGGTCAAGCTGAAATTCTGTTACATTAAAGATTACTCAAAACTCGTGGGCACATTTCCTGTTTCCTAAATCAGCTTGTTGGCATAATTTCCACATCCCACAGAGAAAAGTTGGTAAATGTAGGCACAGTGAAGCAACTGGTTTATGCGAAATAAGATTCTATTATCTACCTCCCATAATCTGAATAGTCAGAAAATTGGAAGGTCGGTCTTTGCTATTTGCAGAATTAGAAGCATCAGAAGCCTCCTGTAAACATCCTGTTTTTATTTTGTATACTCAGCATGTGCAAACAGAATGCCAGGGCCAGTGACTAATAAGGCTACGACTTCCTCTGAAACTGGACTACTAAATCACTGCTAGTTAAACAGATGCATTCAGGCAGCATCCAGTTGAACTTTGCCGCTACCACAGAGAAAAAGTCTGCAATACTTTTTTTGTAAAGGAAGTCCTTTAATTTTAATGAATTATTTGGTTTAGCAATATGCCTAGCTGATAATATACTTTCATGTGTGAAAGAGCCAGCTTCGTTATTCTCACTGCAGCTTTCTCTTCTTCACATGCTATAGTGCCAGTTAGCACCTCTCTGATCGAGGCATCCTACTCGTACTGCATCATGCAGCATGTATATCTTGAAGAAAGTACAGAATTAAAAAATAAGCAAGAATTCTCCTTAATATGCAAAACCAAATACTCTAGATTACAATTTATGTAGCATACAATAAAAAGGCATAAATATACATTTGTATTTACAGTGTTTCTAGTCTTCTGATAAATATGAAACATTAAGTGACTAACATCTTTTTTTTTTATTTTTGCGTTGTAATTTAATTCCTTGTGTCAGGTCAGTAATTAGAGCTTGTCAAAACAAAAACATGAATTGCATCATTTTTTTCGTTGATATGCTTTCAAAAAAGAGATTTCATTTTTCAACTTCACATGATAAAATGGCACAAAAGATGAAAAAATCAGACATTTTTATTTTGACTCAGTATTTGAAGCTGCAAATTCTCCATCTAGAAATTTTATAGATGAAAATTGCGAAATACAAAGATGCCATAGACTGCTGTTATAAATGAACATATGTTCCTTTATGAACACCTATACTCATTCGCACCTTCTTGAGTGCGCTAGATCTAAAGGACTCTTTTTTTATGATGAACATTACATTCATATAGTCATTAGAACATAGCAGAATATAATTTACCTAATCTTACTATCAATAAAACTACTTTCTAATGTCTACAGTATCATGTACTGAGGTATTTCAGAGAATTTTGCAACCATGAAGCAGGCATAATAGCATCACTACTGACATGGAATGACATTTTCTACTCCACGTTTGGGAATACTGAAGTGCAGAATGGCTAAGAAACACATTTTCTAAAGTGGCTCTCAATTGTGAGTCATCTTTAAGGATTTTCATGGGGCCAACCCTGAAGTATGCCCAGAAAAGAATCACGAAAGCAGCAAGCTCTTCTAGGAGAGAATTTACAAGTTCTTCAAAACTTGGGCAGAAAGGTAGAATGATTTCTACTATTCAGTAGAAAGCAAGCTTTTCTGGCATGAAATAGTAAATCTGTGTTCTGATGCTGTGCTAACTTCTGTATGTGTGAAATGAGTTTGTTTGGATTAATATATTCATCCACTTAAATGTTGCCTATTTCCAGTTTATACTCTCTTACACGTATAATTAGCCAATTTTACTTATTACAATGTTTGGCTATACTTGATAACACCTACACAATCTAGGTAAAACTGGGCCTTCATTGTGTAATGTGCTATTCAAATTTATAGTAATAGACAGCCCAGCCCTAAACACGTATTTATGCTCCAAATGCACACAAAGATACAAGGTGAGAAAAGATACAGAGTCACAAGGAAAATGAAGGCCCTTCCTAGGCCATTTAAATTGATAGTGATAGGCCTGCAAGGAAAGCATGTCTTCTAAGTCGCTAATAAAGTCTAGTCACTTATCTATTCTGCCTTTTAGTTCCTTTCCTAGTCAGCTAATTTAATCACGGGTGATTGAAAAGAGAGTGTGGTACCTCCAAATATTCACATAAAGAGATGGAATAGGTAAAGTATGGAAAGCTACACAGGGACATACAGGATCTGCAAGTGAAGGTCTCAAAAGTCATGATATGACAAAGAATAATTCACATGACATTTTTTTCATTCTTATGTGATCACATTATTTTTCCCCTCACTGATGCATGTAGAAGGTATTCAGCACTACTTTTTATTCCTGTTGTTCAGAACTGTGGCTCCTGTACTTCATAATGCCCAAACGCTGAATTGAACCAAGATTTTACTTTCTCTTAGATTTTTGTTTGATGTTCTGTTAATTTTTAGTTTGCTTCATAAGGCTTTATGTGCTATAAGAAAAACCCTATTTAGCCAAGAAGCGTTATGATCCCCATTTTACTAATGAATAACTGAAATGGAGAGATCCTTAGGAAGTTTCAGCAAGTCATACACAAAGTCTGGAAAGGAATGGGAGCCAGATGTCCATGAAACCACAAAACCAGTCTTCATCTTCCAGCCAATCCTTGTTCCATTCACTGCGCAATGTATACCTACTTCAGTGGAAGAAGCAATAGACACCATTCTGTCTCCCTAGGCATCATTCAGCCAATGTAGAGCATAAGGCAGAATATTCTAGATCGTAGCAATTCACTATAGAGCTGAAACTCATTCAACACCAAGTGTGCTCTGTGACTGAGGTAGTGATCCCACAGAAATAATATATTGCCAGTGGAGAATAAAGAAGAATGCCACTGCAATGCATATGCCACAGATGATCCTATAAAATAACCTGGACATCTTCAAATTTGATATTTTCTGGCTTTTTGATGATTCATTTTGATTATATCTAAATAGTACAGTGAAGCAATATGCTAGATATCCCTGAGCAGGCACATTCACAATTACTAGCTTGGGTCCTTGAGGCTGGCTAGCCTCTGAAGCACAATATTGCACCGGGGCAATTAGCTCAGGTGTAGCCTTAGTCTGAGGCAGCTTTATTGCTTCCAGGTCCAGGGTTACTTCTTACAGTGCCTCTTTAGGAATTGCTCCAACAGGTACACGTTTACGTGTTCTTTTCCGTGGGAGGGAGGGAGAGAGAGAGAAAATACTCCATTGTGCTATGACTGGAGTTAGTAGGCTGGTACCTTCATCTCCTTTTAAGGACTTGGGAGGGAATCAGGACTTCCTCAAAGCGCTGCCTCCTTGACAATTCATATTCCACCATTTCCTGTTAAAGCTGAAATTCCACTGAACCTTGCTGTATGTGCATATGCACATCTAGCAGAATCCTGAAACACCATGTATTCAATGGAAATTTCCCGTCAGTTTATACATGCTGTCAGAGCCAGCTATAATAAAGAAACCACAAGTTATTTGCTTTAATCTTCAACAGAACACCAGGGTTTTGGCAGCAGACACTTTCATCAGAAAGTTTATAACCACCAGTTGTGGATGTTTTTAGCTAACATGGGCATATGTCAAAGGTAAATACAGTTTAATTATAGCATGTGTGTTTATTCTTTGCTAATGAATTTGATTTTCACTAAACATATTTAGTAATCAGGGGAAAAAATATATTCCACTAATTTGCGTCATCCACCTACAATTAATGCAGTTAGCTCTTACCCCTGTTCATTCCCTGGAAAATATTTTCCCAAATTGTTCACACATATACCTTACTTTTTCAGAATAAAACACTAGAGTAAGCAGCTGACACACAGAAAATGCTTATTGGGCAATATACTTTAAAACATTTTATTGCAAGGCTAGATTGCCTGTGCAAGTAATAGAGTGCTAACTTCTCCATCAGGCCAGCTGCCGCTTCTCCAGCTTCAAAGCTTCTACTCCTTCTACTGCTACAAAGCTTATCCAGCTTTGTAGCATTTAATTCTATTAAATAGAATTATATTTAAATGTATCCTGAAAATGTGCAGATGCTACCATCTGGGAAGAGAAAATGACTTAAAAATCCATATCAAAACTTGAATCTCAGCTCAGAGTTTCCATACTATTTACTTTCTTCCTTATGTTTCCAAAAGAAAACTTCTTGCGCTGCTAGAATGAAAAAAACAATGCTGCATTCTGTGCCTTCTCAATTATCCTTTTGTCTTTTATAAAGCACAAGCCAAAGAAAATTAAGGCATACAAAAATAAGGGAAACTTTCAATCAGCAAAATAATTTGCCAAAGACTACAGTGTAGTCAGATCAGTTACAAGGTTTTAGAGAACTGAAGTCGTTAGTAATGTTATTGAGATTTTAACATTACTTAAAAAGCTGAATTCAACCTTTCTTTTGGGTGGGCCAGATAAGCTGTTTTGACAGACCTGAGTCATCTGCTTTGTGCCTTGAGCCTGCAGCCCCAATCAATGTGTATATTTTACTAAGATTTTAAAATTATAATTATTTATATCATAATTTTAGACAGGAAGGGACAATCTGGCTCATCAAATTAAGTTCCTGCTATCACAAACAAACATGATGTATTATTCCATTCGTAAGTATATCTATTGGTATCTTAACTGGTTAGGCACTTAGTCCCTTCCTCTCATCAGGAGTATGTTTCAGAATCTGAGAAAGCTAGAAACCCTCTTATAATTTCCAGGCTAAATTCGATCAGTGCTAGTTAACAATGTTGACATTAAGTTATAACATCTCTTCTGCCTGCCCGGTATTTAAAACTTCTGATGTTTTCCTGTTGAAGAATCATATTCTCAGCCTTCGTTTTCCTGGCCTGAACAATCCAAGCTCTTTCAGCATCTATTCTTCTCTTTGCTCAGATCATCCTAGGAACCTTTCTCTGTACCTATTCTAGTTTGAATAAAAATTGATCCTCAGCAATTAATTTACAGATTTGTAATGGTTTGGGTCACTCTTGCTGTCTTCCCACTGTTCTGCGATGTAAGTGTTACATTAAGGTTTTTTTAGTTTTTACCTCCTCTGATTTGTTAACGATCCTTTTGATGAGATCTGCAATTCCATACGCTACCTTTCTCCCAGTTTCATGGTTCCCCAAATCTGCATTGTTCCTTGACGAATGCAACACAAGAGTCACACTTACCCTGAAAAGGTGCTTCCAATCTAGGCAGTACATAGAAGCTGGGGAGAAAAAAACAAAAAAAATTAAGGTGATACAAAAGGGAGATGGGCGCTTAAGAATCCCCATACAGGTATAAGAGATGGTCAAAGAATAATATGCACAATTTATGAAAATGATCTGAAATTATGAAAATGCTGCATGTGTACATTCCATTTAGAGATTTCGGGAATTTTTTCTCCAGAACAAAAGCAAAACAGCTACAGGAACAGTAGCAGGCGGTTTCTGGGAGGAGGGCCAGGCATCCAGACTTCCAAACAGACCGAAAACAAAAGTGGGAGGCAGCCTCTTTAGTGTAGTAAAGATACTCTCTCGTGTTTGTTTTTGTAGGTCCAGGCATCTAACCTTTTTCAGCTGGATCTCAGCTGGGCTCTCTAAAACAGCTTTAAATCAATGTATCGGTTAAGAGGTTCAGTGTCTTAGGGGGGTAGAGGTGCCTGCAGGTTCTGAAGGCAAGAGCCGCACAGCAATCCCAAAGCTGCGCAATCAAAACTGTGCAAAGCCAGCTCTTGCAGCACCGTACACTCTCACTGACACACCTTTCCCCTAGTAACCTCAGGCTTTAAAACATTTATCCTTACACTTTCAAAGTCTAGCAGAGGATATTAGCCTCTCAATAGAATGCCATTAAAATGTTGCATGCCACTTTGAAAACCTAAGCGGTAGAGTTTTAATGTCAATAACCAATTTTTTTCTCTGGTAAGATATCCTTTCACCGCTATTTGGGACATAGCCCCCGTATTTCTGACATCTTCATTAATTACATACTGTAAGTTTACAATTTATAATGTCACTCTGTATGAAGCACTGGCTGTAAAACCCTGTCGTTTATAAATCCAGCTTGTGTCTGTTCATGCTGTCAAATGGCTGTGAGTCTCCCAATGAATCTTTGCTTTATTTATAGGATGAATTCATATTTTTCTAGCTTGCGAATGTTAAGAATCACACCTTCTGCACAGTATTTTGTTTATTTTTATTCAGTTATTGGCTTTTGTTTCCTGAAATAGAATCTGCCTGAGTGGAAAAAAAAATTGGGGATTTTTTTTTTAAATAAAAATTTAAAGCTAAAAGCTGCTTAACCACAAGGGAAGCAACATAGAGCAGCAGTAAAGCCAGTAGCCTCTATTTTTAAAGCTGTCTTTTATTTCTGTAATGCTGATGGCCAAACTCTAGCTTTAAGTAACGCTTCCCCTTGTGACTGGGCTGCTTTCAACTTTTCCATTTTATTAAAAGAACTAAATTGATGATATTCCATGAGTCCAATTTAGGGTTTGGTTTTTGTTTTATTTAAAAAACATTTAAAAATGAAAGTCAGAAGTGGTCTAGTCACAAGGGAAGCAGCACATGAAATAACATTGGGGGTAGCCCATACTGTGCTGGGACTACAAAGTGTTTGGATATCATGCTAGGGATGAGAGAAGTGTTTGATTATGGAAACCTGCCAGAAAGTCAGAATATGTGTGGCAGTAAATAATGGATGTTATCTCTTTGTTTATTCAATTGTTCTCAAATCAGTTCTTTTTAAAAAGTCCTTAAAAGTACAATTTTGAAGTATTGCTGGAATGTCTTTACTGTCATCTGATTTGCCTGCTACCTTTGCAGAAATACTTTAAAATATATTTTTATCCCAGCAATATTTATTGTTTTTCCAACTACTCATAATAAATGCATTCTGAAAGCTTCACAAACACATTGATTGTCTATTTTATACTAAAAGTATTAGGTTAGGGGATAGGAAGAAGGCATAAGTAGCAAATAGTTTTTTCATCATTCTGTAATTTCAGAATACCTCCTTGATGTCGCAGACGTTGCAATGATTTTGGGCGTTGACTCACACAATGATTTTGAGCCAGAGGATTCAGGAACTGACTGCAATCCTACCACAAAAGTATTGTGAGTATCAATAATTGCGTGGGGCAGCTACACAGATCCTGCTGAAGTTCAAAGAAGCAGAGGCATTTGAGAAGAAAGCATTAACTATGAATTCTTTTGCTTTCGATTGCTTACCTGTACTGTCTGCTTACCTTGGTTGAAACATCTGTCACCAAGCGTACAATGCAGGCAGTGAAAATTCTAGTATAAGCAGTTGTTTCTAATTGATGCATTTTCCCCATATATCAATTCATTGGTATCTGAAACAGCATACTAAGAAGAAACTGCAGGCACATTCTGTTAGACACAGGGTGACACGAGCTAATTTCATTGCTGTCAGGAGATATCTTGATGGGTATATATTGTGCTTTATCATGAGTTACCACAGCTGCAAGGGATTATTTCTTCTACTAATAATGGCATAATAGAATACCATAACTTGTCACAAGATTTCAAGTCAGCTATGAAATTAACCTGAAAATTTCATCATTGAAAAAAAGGTCTCTACTGATTTTTTTCCTCTTTTTTAATGGGACTTTGGCGCTCTTATAAATAGGAATTATGAAAGTTTCAAGCAACTGTGGAACAACTTCATTTCTTTAAGAGACTTTGCATATGCTGTTTCTAAAACTCACCAATGTTCTGTTCTATGTTCATAGACAATATGAACTACATCCAAATTATATACAAAATTAACAGTTAATAACTTAATGCGATAACAACCAAAGGAGTAAAATCTACTGTCTAACCTGTGCCCCATTACCCATATGCCAAAAGGTAACGTCAATGTATCTTACAGCAGCCCCTGAGGGTCATCAAACTCCACCATACTGTGCAATCACCTTTACAGAAGCCCTGACAACAGCATACCAGGCCCTAATTTGTAGTTCTTCATCTCATTTTAGGGTGCAACTAGATGAGATAAAATGGGTCAACCTAATAGCTCATTCTTAGAGAAAAAGTTACTTCTCATTCCTGGGTTAGTTTTACACCCACTTAGAGAACTGAATCAGCTCACCAAAGAGCCAGAAGCGTGCTACAGTACACGCCAGGGAGGCACTGGCAGATACCAAAAGGATGGAGAGGACACAACTGCCTCCTCCAGTGGCAGCAAGCCGTTAGACAGGGTCATCTCAGCTTGTCTAATCAAAACTCAGCTTAAGAGAGGGGTAATTTTTGAAGGTGGATGGGCCCAAATTAATACGGGTCAACAGGCGAAAAACTGAAAGAGCTCTCGGAGTTTAATACAAATGTAACCACAGCTAAAAGGCTAAAGGTTGATATTCCAGCAGTGAAGAGGAAACCAAAGATTACTTCAGTAAAGTCCCTAACCCAAAGCAATGTTTGAAAACTGCTTAAGAAAAGAATAACTGCTGCAGACCATTTAAAAGTGCCCAGGCATCTTACAAGACATCTAAACAGCCGGCCTTATTATGAAAAGCAAGTTAAAAAAATCTGCATTAACAGAGAAATAGTTTATTCATCTCCTCCTAAGATTTTTCAAATAATTTGGCAGCATCAAGCTCTGTATTATCTGTTTTGAACTATAGTTCCAGTTTCACCATGACTGTGAGTGTACTGTTCAGATCAGATCTGAAAGCAGTGTGTACGACACATTGCTGACTTGCTGTAATGATGTGACATGTATATCAAATAGGAGGAACGGAATATCTTGCATAAGACCACATCAAGGCAAAAGAGCAATCATCAGCTACCACCCTCTGGTTCTTTCCTGAGAGAAAGAATAGCTCACTCAAGTGCGTCTCGGTAATTCTTGCCAGGGTTTCTAGCAAGGCCAACAAAGCGTCATGGTCAATGGCTAGTGAGAGAGTGAAAGGATTAGTAAAAGCATTTAATTTTTGTCCATTGATGACAGCATATCACTGAGTAATGGGTTTTCCTTTCTTATTATCAGGATCATGTAGAAGACCTGCTCCTGCTGAAGTTGCAGGAATTAAACTTACAAAATATGCTTTGTAAAATTTAGGGGAGAAGTTAGATTTGATTTTAATTGTTTAGCAAACCCCAAGAGCTATAGTTCATAAATTAAAAGGTTTCGTGAGCACAAACATTAATTGAGTTATATGTGCTTTCTGAAATGTACTGTCAGTTGGTTCTTGAAAAGATTAATGTTCTTGTGATTCTTTTGTATGCATGTCTGATTTCCCCGCTTGTCCCTGTAGGTTCTGTTTAGTGGCATTTAGGTTTTCTGATGGAGCAGATGACTTTTTATAACTGACAGTGTTGTAACAGGGACCAGGAAAAAGACTTGTTCCTCTAACCCCCCAGTTCGGAAGAGGAACTAAAAACGTGGATATAGGTAGAAATTGATATTTAGTGTTTGCATTCTGTTGATAAAATCAGATTTATTTTCTCTAATGAGAGATGACTAAGCCTTGCCAGAATCTTACTAAAGCCTGCTGAAGGCATAGATCTCCCTTCTGGATTTTGTTTTCTTTCCTTTTTTAATATACAGAGTAAGCTTTTTGGAGAGGAAGAGACGGGAGTAGGCAGGGAAATTTTGCTTATATGGGGGACCTAACCTTTACTTTCCTTTTCCCATACCTCCATTTGTAACCTAAGGCTTGCTCCAAAGCAAGTCTTTCCTCCCACCCCCTAAGCAGTGAAAGAAGTGTCTACCTTAATAATATTGCTTTTTCTTTTACCTGTTCGTCAGCAGCTTTCCATATTTTAATGATATTTCTGTATTAACAATCTGGGAATTATAAATGTTTTATGGCTTTTTCTGGCCAGGTCAGTGGAGGGAGCATCAACAGTACTTTTGTTTAGAAATACCTCTGGAGAAAGGCTGAATGCTGCTCTTTAAGACGTGAGGGAACCCTGAGGTATCACAAAAACTAGCTTTTTTGTTTAGGAAAAGGGAACAGCACCTCTTCCCTTGAACTTCCCCTATCTTCCACATCTCTCCTACTCATTAGATCCAAAAGCTGCCCATAGACATCTGATTTAAAAAATGCAATGTCTACCCGTTAGGCAAAATTATTATACTTGAACATTGGATTCTTTAAGCAGAGATCACATCTTTCTTGATTTCAAGAGAGAAAGGTAGAACTATACCTAAAGAGACACATGGAAGTGTCTAGAATACCAGCAAAGGAGATAATACATACAAGTTGCTTCTTAGGTGCACTACACAAGAACGGCATTATAATTTTAACTTTGATCTTGCATCTGGGTTAGAATTCTTTGTGTTTGTTTAAAGGTTGTAAGAAACACTATAACAGCTAATACTTGGTCATTTTATTTTCTTTTATTTTGACTGAAACCTTAAATGGGCTTAATGGAAGTTATTTTCCCCATTTTACTGGTGGAGAAAGTTAGTAGTAACAGCATTAAACATCTCTAAGCATATATCTTAAGTTAACTTATCCAAATAGAGAACTTTTCAGTTGAGCTCCTAAATATGAAAGATCCCAGCTATATGAATACAAGAATTAGGGCTGAAAATTTTGGTCTAAGTAACTTCCAAGCATACATTGGAACTGAGGTGAAAGCCAGATTTCCTGAGGCTCTAAGTTCTGTATTCTAACCACAAAATCACCTTCCTTCTTGAACAGATAAATTACAAAGAGAGAGAGTGAGACCAGTCTCCAAAATTCCTAAGAGAAGGGAAGAAATGGACCCTCCTATGAAGAGCAAGGAGGCTAATTGTATAATAAGAAAACTACCAGTTGCCTAAAAGCAAAATTTAATAGAAGAAATGCAAAGACCTCTCCTACCCCTCCATACGTATTTAGTCATAAAACAAAATATACCAGTGGGTTAGCTGCTGATATTGACTATTACCTGGAAGTATAGGGTATGTTTCTCCACGTTTATACTCAATGGACTTACACCACATGAGGAATGCCCTTAGATCTGTGCTGCTTGCCAAGCATTTGAGTGCCTTACCTTCAGCAGAAGCCAATCAATTTTACGAAAGGAAAAAGCAAGACATCCAACCTGCCAGGAGGCCTAATAATAGAGCATTGCCCTTTTCACTGGTAATAACAATATTCCCTAAACCTTAGAGGTAAAATTGAAATATATGTATGTCCCAATATGTGCTTTCTCAGAGAGCTTAAGATGGTTAAGCACCTAGGTGCGAGTCAGTAAATGAGACCACACCTCTAAACCACATCTTAAAAATCAGATTTTGATTATTACTGCAGGGTAAATATAATTTACTGTTGCCATTGGCATTCTTAGAAGCCATTTCATTAAATTCCAGGTATCAACAACAAAATGAATAATGGCCTATTTAAATATACCACAACACAAACTCTCATTGAGGCTTGAGTTTCATGTGGCATACAAGACTGCAGAACAGAGCGGGCGAAGGAGTCCCTAACAGCTGCCACAAAATCATAATGACCTGTCGATTCTGAAACATCAAGAAACTTAATACTACTTTTTAAAGTGGGTTAAGTAGACCATATAAAATCTCTGTGTAGATACTTTCTTTCATAATTAAAATGTAAGTCCAGTTAAGTTCAACATATTTTTGTTACTTTAACTTTGATTAGGAATGTCTAAAGAAAGGTTTAATGCAGTTTTACTAATTTATTTTAAAGATGCATCTTCAGTTAGATTCAGATTTGCTTTCCTGAGTACCCCTACCTCTTACCCAGACAAACTCTAAATAAGCACAAGCTTTAAACTGCAGCTTGACAAGGACAGGAAACAGCTTTCAGCAGCTCCGTTCTCCTCCTCTTCATTGCAGCTGATGCTGATGAATGTTCATATGCTCTCCTCCCCTCACAATGCTAGGACTATTGTGGGGGGTGGTGGAGGGGATGGGAGGATTGAGCCACAGCAGAAGCTTTGCGCAGACATAACCAGAATCACCTGATATCTCCTTAGGGTATCATCCAGAGCCCACTGAGGCTGTCTTTTTTTTTTTTCTTTCTCTCTCTAGTGCTGGAACTGAAATATTGCAGTGTTCTTCAGAGGTGAGCTAAAGTTTGTATCTGTCTGTATTTCATTTGAACTACTTCACCCCTTCCCAAGATTCAGCTTGTATAAAAATGTGCTGAAGTAATAAGAATGTACCCTTTCCCCCTCTCATTTGCAAACAAAACAAAACAAGAAAGATCATTATGTAGATCATGATACATATATTTCAGTTATTTCACTTTTACTTCATTCAAACAGTATCCCTGAAAAAAAACCAGAACAGCTATCTGCTTTCACATTCAAAAAAGAATAGTGATATTGAAAGACAAAAGATGATAGAGGAGAGGCTTTTAGCATCATATGAGAAAGGGGACAAAAATTGCGAGTTACGAAGAAAAGTCAGTTTGCTTTTTGCAGAACACAGAGCTGTAACTTTTGCATTAGCAATAACAATCATTTTCAGGTTATTCTCAGACACAGTAATGTGATTGGCATTCTGAGCAATGCATTATCATTGATCTCCTGCCTAATAGAGAAGGGCAGGTGCACGTTCCTGGCCCAACAATTTTACAGTAGTGTAGGTGAATTTCCTTTTCTTTTCTTCTTTTTTATTTTTAAAGGAGAATATTTCTTTTAGCAATATGCTCTTCTGAGATATCCTGATTCTAGATCAACCGTTGCAACCTGAATGCACTTACAGTGAAAGCTGTGTGAGAATTCTCCCTGGGCTTCTGGGAATGCCAGATTGATTTGTGTTACTAGCGTTTAGTAGAGCAGTAGGTTACTACAAAAAGTGATTTTGAGATACGATCTCAAGTCGAAATCCATAGCTGTAGGGAGTGATACTTTGAACTGGATATTTTTCCTGCATTTTGGGAACCTCAGATTGACATCAATAGTCAGAAAGCACGTTCTCCTAAAGTAATTGTAAGGCATTTACACTACGTAGATGGTGAAGCCCAGCTCTGCCTAAGCATTAAATTAAATTTAGTGGCATTTTAATTTTTTTTTTTAGATGTTATTTACTGAAACCTGGATAAAAGAAGGTAGTGGACTAAAAATACTGAGTGAGGGACAAAAATCCATTTGACAAATGAGGTCACTAAGAAACTCTCTGAGGCTTAAGCTGTTGAAAAGACTTAATTTTTTAAGACAACCTTTTTTTCAATCATGCTGCAACATAACCTTTTCTTTCTTTCTCCTCTGTCCCACTCAAGCTGCTATACTTTAGGATCAGTTCACTCTGTTGAAAACCCATTGTAAAAATGTCAGGGTTCATATAGCTCATTGCTATAGATGACCTTGTAGTACTCTTTGCTCTTACATCACTTCTTTTAATTTCACCTTTCATTAATCATCCCTATTACTTTCTAGTTACAATGCATCCATTACACTGTTGTTGGATTTTTTTTCTTTCCAGCTTCCTGCTCTCCAGTCTATCTTACGCTTTCTAACCTTTTTCTTATTTTTCTTCTTTCCTTCTTATGTCATTTACTCTTCTTATCTCATTCATATTTACCTTTTCTTATAGGCACTTCTTGTAATGACTAGTTTCTTTTAAATATGTGCAAAATTTGTGCGTATTCAGTAAGCACCTTAAAAGTACAGCATTATTCTTGGTAATGGTATTGATATATTAATTGTACTTCATGTTACTTTATTTCTTTCCATGTATTTTCCCCAATATGAAACATATTATCCTTGTCATAATTTCTGCAGTGGTGATTTTATACTTTCCGCTTAGCCATTTATTTCTGTACCTTTTTTATCTTCATCTCCCTCACTCTTTTACCTTTATATTCTCATAGTCAATTTGTATTCTTGAGAAAATTCTTTAACATTTTGGCCCTTTTGTTTCCAGCTACCTTAAAATACCTCTCCTGGAATGGATAATTTTAAGCATCCTGCTTCTCTTAACATTTCTTTTGCTAATATCATTCTTTCTAGAGATTTTAAATTTTTTATAAATAATTTTCTTAATCCCTAAAACCGTAATATTTATCTTCTTTATTTCCCTATTTCTAGCTATCCCTCTTCTCCCTAAATACCATAACCTGACATTTTCCTTGCTTTTTAATAGTTAATATACCACTGATATTTAGCTAAAGTTTAAATTTGCTGATAACTTTGACTATGTTCTCAATGTCTGAAGTAAAATTATAAATTTTTATTGATCTCTTAAGTATATTGTTAGTTAAGATATATCTTTCATTAAGATGAAATTAAGTTTACAGATATCAATCAGTGGACAAGTACCAATTAAAAAAAAATAAAGGTGAAGTGAAATATAAAAGAATATAAATTCCTTTCTAAGTTGTCACAATTCAAAAATACTGATTCATACCCTAGTTTTTAGAAAAACTCTTAAGCAGCACCAAATTTATCTCAACACTGGTTGCTCAAAATCAGAGGACACTATAAGTTGTTAACAAATATTTATTGAAATTCCATTAGATAATCATCCTAAAATTTAGATTGTTTTGTTTTTATACTTATGATGATTTTCTTCCACTTGAGCACTGCATACTTTTCCCCTTGACAATCTCCTTCTCCTAAAAGTCAGCTTAAGTTTTTGATCTATAACTTCTGTACTATGTAACTTATTCTTCATTCTGAAATTTGGAAATCCTTTTTAATGTGGTACTCTGTACTGTTGATCTGTCACCTAGACAGTACTGACAGCTTGCAAACCTTTTCTTCTTTTCCACAGTTAATTTTTAAATGGATTTGAATGCATTGTTTAATAATTAATGAATTGACTTTTCTAGTTACCAAAAAGATTACAATGCACATCTGATCCCTGCTTAACCTAAGTGTTTTCCCCTCCTTTTCTGTAACTTTTAATTATCCTTCTCCTATTACCAAGTCTAGTTTCTCCTAGCTCCTACCTACATGATTCAATTAATATCATCTTATATAAAAACATGAGCACTTTCACTCTACCTTATGTTTGATGATTTTCCTTCTTCTGATTCTCCTGCCACATAACAGCTATTATTAATGATCTCTTTCAGTGGCACATTCCCTGAAGCTTTTAAAGTGGCTACTTTCTCAGCACCCTTCCTTAAGAAGCTTTTATGTGGCTCAAATTCCATTGCTAACTATCATGCTTTTTCTAACCTTCTATTTCTCGGTAAAGTTCTTGAAAAGATATTCTGTTCTTAACTTTCCAAACACCTTGTTAATAATAATCTCTTTGATTGTTTCCAAGTAGGGTAGATTTTCATCTTCAGCATAGCATGAAACTGCTCTGTTCCACTTACAGGAGTTGAAGATCTCTTGAAATTTTACCTAGTGATCATAGTTCTTTCCCCTCCTCATTATTTTAGACAAGTGTATGCCATTTGGCAATACTGAACTTAATATTTTATTACACTAACATGAATCATATGACAATATTTTCAATTCCCAACAACTTTATTTTAATGTTAACATTTTTTCCTCTATTTGTTGTTTGTCATTATTCACTTTTGTCGTGTATTTGATATTAAGCTCTTTTTTCTTTCATTTCTAGCAGTCCTACAATTACTTGAAAAATATTATAATAGTAAAAACATCACTGTTCACCATTTGAATTTATAATTGAAACACTGAGCAACTCTTAACTTCATTTTTTTTACCACATAGTTCTTAAAGATTCTAAAGAAGTTTTACCATTGATTTCAGGACTTAATTTTGTATAAGCTGCTTTCATTTTTGTACAGTTAGGGAGCAGCCTGTGTTCCTCAAAGCAAATTTTGCAAATTAACACACTGTACTTGCATGTCAGCTCCCTAGCACAGCTAATTAAATATTTCTCATGCGCATTACATATGATGACTACTTCAGTTTATGTTTCAGAGATGTTTTCCAACTATCTGTTATTTATTTATAGGTATATCTATGGCACTAATCATTGGAGTATTTGAGCACATAGAAATGATTAAAGATACATCAAAATTACTTCGAGAAGGTACCGCTTTTCTTTCTGTGCTTTGAAGCTGTTTCTTTACCATAATGTTCTGGAGGTTGATTCCTCCTGTGTTCAGTGTCATTATTGCATAGCTATTGGGAAATGCTGGTTAATGCAGATATGCCTCGTACTGAGCTTGAAAGTCATCTGAAAGAGGCTCCACTTGCTTGAGACCAGCTTTGTAAGAAGTTTGTTTCATATATTTGGCCTGTCGCTGAGAATGCCCTCCTTTCCATTGTCACAAGATGAAAGCCAGGGATCTATCAGCCAAGTATCCCAAATGACTGTTGCAATCACACTGGGAAACTGGGAAAGACAGTACTTGAGATAAGTGGGCTTCAGCCTTTCATAGCTTTGACGATCATGGGGGAGGGAAGAAAGATACACACTTTCAGTAGGAAGAACATTCTCTACTTTCTACTTACCCTTTCTTACATAGCCTTCGACTACGTTTTGTGGCTAAATTATTCTTTATTAAAAGTTTTTGGCCACAGTACTTAGACCAGACAGCAAAAGTTATTTAAAGAAATCACAAACAGTGTAAAAATTAATCCCTTGAATAAAACTTGTAATGATAACCATCTACCTTACAATGGTACCTCTGAGCACGCTATCTTAATGAAAATCTAAACTATAACACAAGTAATTTTCACCTCTCTGTAAAAGGCAGTGTAAATTGCAAATAAGCTAACACATCCCAGACTACTTCAAAAATCTCAATTTCTGTGAGTTTTGCCCTTCCGGAAAAACCCACACTAAAATTGTATGTCAGTTCTGGACCCTCCTAATTTTCCAGAATTTGTTTTGTATATAGTTTTGCACCTTATTTGGAGAGAGAGAGAAAGGAAGAAGTTAGATTAAATTGATACTGTTTAAATTTAGTTGTGCATAAATTTGAATTTATGCAGAAATTATGCATAGGCCATAAAAATATGCTGACATGTAAGCCATGACTTTAGTCTAAAAACCATAGGACCTCAAAATTCCTTTGATAAGATCACAATATCATATTCTACTGAGGCAGGTAAGTAGTCAAAAAAAAAAAAAGAAGAAGAGTGGCAAAGTTGGGCAGATATTACAGCTAGGTTCCCAACAAGATTGCTTGCTGCCATTTTCAGTGATACCTTTGCTGACAATGACCTGTGTCACAGCTCACTGTACATAATTACAATATTCCACAGCTTTAGTAAACAATTGCCATGCTAAAGCAGCAACAGATGAGCAGACCTTCTCTGCAGCAAATTACTGCACAGAGGCTTGAAAAAATAAGGTTGATTTCAGTAACAGAACAAGGGTATAACATAAACCACTAAAACATAGAGGCCCTCTAGACAAAAAGCAAAGCAATCCTTACCCTCATGAAGTTTATCTTTACTTTGAAAAGAGAAACCAAATACACGCTTTGTTCAAACACAGAAAATATTTTCATATTTGGAGTGGATTTTCATCCTTCATTTTTAAAAGGGCAAAACTGTCCTACTTTAAGGTATTTTTTTAAATTTTTTTTTCCAGAAGGTTAAACTGCACAAATAAAGACTGATTTATACTTCTGAATCTCTTCTTATTCAGATACCCCAAACTGAAATAGGATTCTTTTGCTGTTACAACAAAAACTCCTTTCCCTACTTCTGCTTTGAAAAGCATACAGACCTCGTCATTAGTAAAAACAAAAGCTGCATCTAAAAGCAGTTTACTTCTTGCAGAGCTGCATATAGAAAGATGACAGTAAATCGTAGACTCACTGCAGTAAAACTGCATCGAAAACAATGCAAGTAAATCACTTTCAACTTTGCATTGTATGTAAAAATGTAACAAAACTAAATACACTATTAGAAGAATGAGTCCATAATCTGCGCTAAGGGGACCACCTAAATGTCTGGAGCGTTGAGTGGCTGAGCACCCAAAACTTGGCTGCATTACTACCACCGTATTTCATCCTCCTGGGACAGCTCTCATTTGCTATTAAGGGCAGTTGAATATTGGAACTAGGCAGTAGGGAACCTGATTGCTGGGGAGAATAATTAGGACTGATGTGTGAGGAGTGGGGCTGGAAATAATGGGGGGAATCTTGAAAATATCTCGGGTCAAGAAGTTCCAGGAAAGCTCTACTAAGACCTGGAAAAAGCCCTACCTGAGATCTGATGTCTCAGGATTTATATCAAGTGTTAGGCTGGAGAGGCTTAGCACGATTAAGGTGGAAAGAGGTGAGAAAAGTGGCATAACACAGAAAATCCAGATGATTACATCCCATCCAGCACCTAGGGAAAAAGAAAGGAGGCAGGAGGCTTGAGGTATAGAGATACTTCGGTTATACTAAGGACAATGAGATATATGTCCATATGGACAAAGTGGCAGGGAGAGCTGAATTTTACAGAAGAAATGAGAGAGTCCAAGTTAGCCTACCTAAAAATTAGAGAATCACGTAAAACATTTGCTCTAACAGTAGGTCTTATATTTGTTTGCCCTGGAACACTGATGACAGAGGGTTTGAGGGTTTTGTGGAATTTTTTATCGAGCAAGTAGAAGAACACATGGTGGTTCATCCAGGGTAAATTCATAAAGAATCAAACTCAAGAGAATAAGACTTCTTTTTAAAATCACATGCACAGACACACACAGAGAGACACACACAGACACACAATATTGCCCAGAAAAAAAGACCTTACTAATGTTTCACAATATTTACTAACATTAAACTATTTAGCATTGATAGTCCTATTTTAAAATTTATTGTAGAAAAAATGTACAAAAAACCAGAGATTTCTTCTAAATAGTCAGAATTAGAAAGTGTAAAATTCTAGCTACTAGATGTTATCTGTATGAGCTCCCTTTGTTAAGGAGACATTAATTTTTTTGTATTGCATTTGCAGTAGCAGATAGTACCTACAATTCTATATGCTCAATTATCTACTCTTAACAGCTTATTTTAATATCAACCTTTTTACTGCAGTCAGCAAATATTGTGTATTTTGTTTAAATTGACATGTCATATGTTATTATAAAATATGAAAAGAAATGACTGGGTCTCTCAGACTTAGGTAGAATCATTTTACTGTGGTTTGGCTCAAATGCAGCATATTTTCTTCCAGGCAAGCCTCAAAAAGACTATGATAAAATAGAGTAACCAATAAAATAAACAGATTAAAATGTGAAATACGAACTAATGATCAATTGTTTACATTTTTATTAAATTAAATACAGATATGACTGCATATTAACCTACTGTTGGACTAGAAAATATAAATATTCTTTTTATAGGATGCTTGATAACTGAGATAAATCAGGTATCAGGTTTCATGCCTATATAAAAATCTCCTTTCCGCTCTGAATACCACTTCATGTGTGTTAGCCAAAATTGGTTGTCAAGATTTGTGTTTAAAAACAATAACATCTGAAAATAAAGTGGCAGTCTTTAAGTGTCCTCATTGATTGTGGTTTATTATGCAATTATCTTAATGCTGAACTCAAGAGCAAATGGGAGTCGCTCATCACAATCTCACCATCAAATCAAGGCAGTGAGATTAAACAAGTTGAAAAATCTTCTATACTATCAAGTGTAGTTACTGATTATACAGCAGAATCAACAGTCAAGATACTGCATACTGTAAAAAAAGGTGGAGACTTTAAGATGAGCATCACTTCCAGCTATCAGAATAAAGTGATAAATCGTCCATCCATTATTTGTTTTCCTTCAAATGCAGGGCAAACATAGAAGTTTGTTGTGAAAATAGTAGCTGACGGAATATTACAGAATTATTAATTGATGTGACATTTACTTTAATCTAATAAAGAGAAACTTCTTTCTTGGTGGCTTCTTTTACTCTGACAAAGCTGTATATATTTGATATCACTGGAGGATCATTTGAAACTTTTGCTTCCAACATTCACGTGCTAGAAAGATTGGTGGCTCACAATATCTTCCTAATGATGAAGCATCCTACATGATCCATTTATTTGGTATTGTAGATATTTTACAGAGACAGAGAGAATAAAAAAGAACTAGGAAAAAAAAGGCAGAACTCTGACTTCTGTGTAAGACAGAGAAATCTACTGCTTGTATGTAAGATAACAACGATCACAAAGAACTATAAAGCACTAAATATTAAATTGAAAAGCCTCAAAAATGAATAAAAATTTACTTCTTTCTCTGAAAAAAATACTTTGGAAGGGAAAATAAAAAAACTTTTAGAATAGCGAGGTGATAATGTATGAGATAAAAGAAAAGATCAGTCTTTAAGGTTAACTGCTCCTTGCAGTTTTTGTTTGTATATGATTGCTGCAAATTCTCTGCTGTAATTGCTTACTGGTTTTTAGCAGTGCACTGACATAATTTATAGCATACTATACATAGATTTAGATTTTTGTAGTTACTAGTAAAACATGTCAGTAGGGCATTGCTCCATACTGGACTGATCACTTAGATAAGGGTAGTATTTTGCTAGAGGCAGGCACATATATTCCTGCAATAAACATTTAATTTTATTTCTGCAATAAAATTGATTACTTCCTCAAAAATACCATAGGCTTGTTGAGCTTGTCTCTTCCTCATGACTTTAATACCAATAGGCCTATTTTATCCCCTAGGAATTTGTTGTTGGTAGGGATTTTGTTTATAAAGAACTTCAGATAACTGTTGAAAGATGCTCCCATTACAGAGCTTCCTGTTTAGGAAGCATTTTCTTTTTAAGGATTATCACACCACTGAGAGAATTCTGAGCTTGGTACACTTATAGTCAAACTAGCCCTGTTTCCTCTGAAAGTTTTCAGCTCTCTGAATATCCCTTTTGAGACTTATGTTAGTGATTTGTTCTACAGAGTTGCTTTTGCAATTAAATTAAGTCTTCATAAAAGTATTTCTTCCCACTGGAGAGAAGAACTCAAAAGAAGATAAGAACAAATGGTCTTATATGTCCATTTCTGCATTGAGTAGAAACTGAACGAGCACTATTTGAATTCTCTGTGAGAATTTCTTATGACTAGAAGGGAACTGTGCTCTAGAAATAAGTAGCATGCATATAGCCTTACTTTTTTTGATTTGCCGGTTCCGTTCCAACCTAGATATTGCCACTGGTGGCCCACGGTTTCAATCCAGGTCTTAGCAGAGAAGGACAACCATCTCAGTTAACACCGGTGTTGGAAGTCTCAGTGAAGCATCCTGTGAAAAGCAGTGAGACCTGAATGGTGCTTTCACTTGTGGAGGTGAGCCCCAAGCTCCAACACTGATGAGCTGACTGGTCTCTGTGGGACACAAGCGGTGCAGCTGTCTGAGCTGTGCCTGCCCTCCCTGAGGACTGGCATCATGACAAATTCCATGAACAGGCAAAGAATCATTTATTACTGAAGAGAAGGGCCCACCAAGACTGTCCATTTTGGGGGACTTTGTTGATGAAAGTAAATTATATTTTATTATATTAACAAATTCAGTCTGTCTGCCCAAAAGGAATTTTGAATGCAATTAAAAATCTTGCATGCAAGAATAGTTTAAATTGCATGAAGGGGCCTTTTACAATAAAAGAAATACGTATCTATATTTTTCTATATATCTATGTGCTTATATATACATATATAACTTCTATTTATCATTAAGAACTTCCATTTGAAATACACACACAACGTATGTTGTTTTCATACCATAGCATTTTACAGTTAACTATAACATCAGTTCTTATATATGCTATTCTATAATTAGGAGATTGTAATAGCAATATCAACACTCTAAAAATATTATTCAGATTGGAGCACTTTTTATAGGCAAGAAGAAAAAACTTTTAAATATCTTGAATTTTTGCTTCTTCTGACTAACATACAAATCATTTGCTATCAGAAATTGTCACAGTTATTAAGTGAGACTAAAAACATTGCTTTCAGTTTTGAAAAGAAATTAACCTTTTTTCTCCCTCTTGTCATGGATCATACATCTGCCAACATTGAGAAACATGTTGTAATATTTAAATCCATAATAGTGTCTATGCACAGCTAGCTGCACTTTAACTAATTTTCCATTGTAATCACAAGCTGTGATTGAACTGGTCCTTGGGATTATTATTCAAGTTGCTGTTCATTCAGCTAGAGCTTTGCAAAATATCATTTTTTCTATGACATACTCTTACCACTCCATAATATCTGCAAATATCACATTCTCCTCAAATTCAAGACTCTCACAAAGTGCAAAATTAACTAAATTGCTTATTATTGTCCCAATGTTGCAGAGTTCTGAGAACCCTCAGTTGTTATGGGCTGTTAAAGAAGTTGAAGATATTCAGCATGTCTGAAGACTGAGCCGTCTACATGCATTTGAACTTATAGATGACATGAATTTTCTTATTGTGCTATGATCAGTGAATACATTTAAAAAATGTAAATGAAACCAACAGGACAGACATAATTCTTCTTGATGTTATTTTCTCAGGTTCTGAGCCTGGATATAATTTCATTGCACATCTTAGTCAGAACAGGCACTGGAAAAAGGTAGACTGTCCACTTGCCTAACTGAAATTTTACTAAATTCTCCAGAGATGTTTTCCATAGATGAAATCCAGTTTAGCTTTATTCTGTAGTGCTGACTAGTTTGACTAGTTTTTTGCAGAAGAACTACTGTGACTTTCAAAGTCTACCCATAGAGAATAGAGTAGGCCCTATCATGACTCTATTCTCAGATATTTCACATGGAACAAAAAGCCAGAGCAAGTTCAAAAGGCCATGAAAATATTATGATCAAATTTTATTTTTCCCACCAGACCCCAGCCTAATTCATTGCATAAGACGGATAGGCTTAAGGAATCAGTGCCTGTTTAATGTCTCTCTTTACCTCTACCATTGGCTGTTCACCAGATATAAGACAAACTTAGCACTAAATTTAAATAAATTTAATAACATTTTTAATTTTGTCATGGTCTTTTCCATGGTGTTAATCACCACAGAACTGAAATGCTGTACATGATATGTTGGCTAATCTTCACAGCATGCCTGAAAAGCACTGGACGCTCTACTTTTTTTCCTCTTGCAACAGTTTGACAAATGCATAGAAACAAGAACATCAACATAATCAACTAACTCTGGGTGCCGTACCTGAGAGATTCGATTTTTAGCATGCACAACATTTTTCTAGCATATTATGTGCTCAGAATACAGTACCCATGAATATTAGTTGCAGGTAAAAGCTCTCAGTTCTTCTGAAAGTAAGATCACAATTTCCTCAGATTAGGTAAATTCAATTAGCGGCCAATTGTAAAAAGTTCTGCTTAAAAAAACCACTCAGAATGAGTTTTTCTAGTGAGTCAAATTCTACAAAGTGGCCTTAACAATAAGACTACTTTTTTTTCCCTAGTTTGACCATTCTTCTTGCTCTCATTTTTTTACAATAAATAAGACAGCTTTACATCTATATAAGGCTGGATCTGTACATACATCCTGCACACTATTGCATCATAAAATCTGTCTGGATGTGTCTGACTAAAATCTGTCTTGAATGGAAATCAAAACAACAAAAACAACAGAAGTTCTCAATTTCTAATGCTGGGGACCTATTTTAATGTGATACTTCTGCAATATCGAAACATTTGATTTATTGTACCCTTATTAAAATTTCATTTCCCCAAAGTGTAAGTGGAAAATAGCATTACTTTTTGTTAAGAAATATTACCAACCTAAGCATAAATAAAATATAATTGCTAGACAATTACAGTGACTAGTAACATAATATGGTCATATATTCCTTTTGATTAAGAAAACTATCTTTTAGACTCATTAAAGAAGTTCTAGCTTCACTAAACTCTATTATCAAATGTAGTGGTCTGCCTCTGTAACAGATGAATTACTAAAGCTCCGGCAAAGCATAAAAAAACAGCAACAGCAAGAAAAATATATAAATAAAAGGCATTGCATAGGTGCATAAAAAATAATCCCTAACCTTTTCAATGAACAGTTTATGTCCAGAAGTATAAGAACTGATAAACCTCATTTCTGCAATATAACTAGAGATGCTATTATTGGGCAAAAATTAATCTGCCCTTTAAAAAAAATCACCTTCGGTATCTATACTCTATACTGTGTAAGCATTGTAAGTTTCAAAGAAGCAAAGTGGCATATAACTGATGAGCTATGCAGTCATATTTTTCATAATATTATATTTACTACATGACTTATTTATCATTGTTTTACCACCGCATAGAATATCAGACCATAATGCTTCATAAAATGCCAGAACTGAGAAATAAACTCATGTATGCAGTGCTTCCTTCTCCAGTATGTATGTTAGTACAGTGCTAATTCCAGTACGCTGCTAAAATAATATGATGAAACTCATTTGGAAATTTCAAATAGCACTCATAATGTTTTAAAGATATTTTCAACATTACACGCTATTCCTTTTAGTCTAGTAATAATGTTTCGGGAAGTATCTGACATTTCGAGAATCTTCATGAAAGTGAAATTATGAATATAATATCCTAAGCAGTTAGATCTGGTACTTAACCACAGATTTCAAGTTTGAATTTTATGCATGTGTACTTTTTTTCCCCCCTTTCTATGGAATTCCTGGTAATTCTTCTGTAGGACCAATGTTCCTTAAGTGTATGACCTTCTATTACTTTTCCTTCTCTGATCGATGCAGAAAATGTCATTTTTGTGGGGTGCTTGTCTAAATATGAGGTTGAAGAGCTGACTTAACTGACTTAAACTTCAAAATCATAACATCACAGAATATTGTCAGATGGAAGGGACCTCTAAGTCATCTCATCTAAACTTCTGCTTGAAGCAGGTCATCTAGGTCTGAATGTTCAAGGCCCATCCCAGCCAGTTTTGAGCATCTCCGAGGAGGAACCCATTCCTGTGTTTGGACACCCTCACGGCAAAAAGAAAGGAGAAGGAGAAGGAGAAGGAGAAGGAGAAGGAGAAGGAGAAGGAGAAGGAGAAGGAGAAGGAGAAGGAGAAGGAGAAGGAGAAGGAGAAGGAGGCCACTGTTCCTTATACCATGTCAGATTTTCCCATGTTCCAGCTTCTATCCATCCTCTTGTCCAGTCACTATGCACCTCTGAGAAGAATCAAGCTCTATCTTCTCTATATGCTCCCATTAGGAATTTGTGTGCAGCAGCAAGATACCAATCTCTTCGCTCTCTCTTCTGAGTGCTGAGCAAATCCAGCTCTCTTAGCCTGGCCTTCATGTAGTCCAGCTGCTAGCCATCTTGATGGCTCTCCACTACAATCATATTGATTTATCCACGTCTTTCCTGTACTAACGCTTCATTACAAGATTCTACACAAAGATCCAATACCATATAAAATTGGTGTAATTTGTTGGCAATGCTTTGTAATTTGATTAGCAGTCAGGTCATCTGAATATTAAAACATGCTATTTTGTTTTAGTTCACATGAATCCAAATTCTTTGTTAAACACTTGTGTCACCTTTATTTGCAGTAACCTAAATAGCAATGTAGAGCACAATGTATAATGCATTTACTTAGAACAATTGCATTGGTAGGTGCTTTCAAAGGAAGTGCACTAATAGATTTTGCTGTGGCACTTCTTTTCCTATATGCAATTTTGTCCTGCTCTCTAAGCATAAAATATTTCATGCCCAGATACAAAATGTGCCTGGTTGCAGCACAGGCACGAGGCCAATTGAGCAAGAGCCAGGAAAAAAAAAGAACGTGGTTGACTTGGTTCTAACCCTTTGGAGAGTAGAAGAGATGCAGCTCTTGCACCCTCCAGGGCAAAAGCGCAACAGTCTTAGGGAACTATGTGCTCCTTATTCAGCAACAGCAGCATGGAAAGCTTTCAAGCATAGACTATTCATCCACTGTAGAGTGTTCATACTCAAGAAAGAATAAACTACTTTTTTGCCTGGAAAGGGTAGAGAAGGTACAGTGGAAAGTCATCACAGAGATACACTAATGACAGACACTAAAGCCAGGATCATTTTCTTTGTTTTGGTGCATTTTTATATTGGTAATAAATATCTTTCAGATACTCATATAATATTCTCTACTATTAACATTAGGCTACCTTAATTTAAGAACTAAGTAGGTACAGTAACCTAAAGCAAGTATTTACAATGTTTTGTTAGGATAAATAAGAAAAATAGAAGACAATTATTTTGTGAGATGACCCTATTTTCACTTTCCAGATAAATTCTTTTAACTGTATATCTGTGGATAGACACAGCTAGACAGGGACAAACACACAGACAGTTCTTTTAGACCATTTATGATGTCTTCTGGCAGTCAGGCCCAAAGAGGCTATGTGAACAGCAGCAGCAAGAATAATAAATAAAAATCCTTTTCCTTCACCCAGCACTGGGGACAAAAATGACATTTCTGATATGTAAATGGCACTGCTGCATATGTAAGTGGTATGCCATGTTGCTGGGCAGCTCCTTTAAAATCATTCTGGATTTAATATTAAGATAGACTATTTCTGAGAGGGTAATGGGTGGCGTCACGGAATGAGAATGAATTCTTTTTTCCTGACTCAGTATTTCTCTTCAGCACTCAAGGTTTTTCTCAATCAAAATATTAATGATCTCCTGATCACCTACTGACTAAATGTGTGTTTGTGCCAGAAGAGCAACTTTCTATGCCTGTAGAGCTACCTGAAGTCAAGAAGAATTGAAGAAGTGAGGCAGCTGCACTAACTGAATCCATGACAGGAGGAGAGATTAAGATTTCATTTTTAAATAGAAGCAGAATCCGAAATTTTGTATTGTACAACGTGTCTTTTGCAGTGGGAAGAAAGGTGACGATATTTTGTTTTAGTTTTAACTGCATGCAAGTTTGCACATAAGAATCTTAAGTAGAGCTTAGCACTGAGGTTAGAAAGTTGACTGGGAAGCCAGATTTTTGACATGTCTTAACTGTCTTTATAGAACACTTTAAAAATCTGGCTTCAGGGATCATTATGCAAGAACCAATAATGTCAGCATGCCATAACAACAAGTCACCATGGTTCGATTTCAAATACTGCTGTACATTTAATAGCTTCCTGCATGCTTTGTATTTTTGTCCCAACAATGACTGTATTTTGGGGCACAAATTAGCAGATTGTTATTGATGGTTCATATGTTCAATACAAAAAAATGCTCATATTGCTCAAGACTTTCAAGTGGAATTTCTCTTTGCTCTGGCAAGCATACTGCAGTCTCTAAAAAAACATACGATCAGAAAATGTTTTTTATAGTGGGTCCAACTCTGCTAATGTTTAGTTCATCATTTTTCCTTCACTGCTTCCCTGACATTTTCATGTCAGGCTGCATTCTCACAACAATAGGATTTTTGATTAGGGATTTCTAAACTGTGTGTGGAAAAAATCTCGGTGGTGATTCCTTTTTTTTATTTATTTATAATAAACCAATTTTTAATTGTAATATACATGGGGTGTTATAGAGGACAAATAATAAAAATAATTATATACAGAAAGAATGCTAAAACCATTTGTTCAGAAATATTTTTAAAGAATAGGAATAAACAAGGCTCTTTGAAGGTAATTCCATTTTGAAGTGGAAGAAACTGTATAAAAGTTTTGCTTTTTGTATTATTTAGTATTAGTAACATTTTATTATTTCTAACTTTTTTTTTTTACTTTGGTGAGTTTAACTATGATATATGTAATTAAACCCTCAGTCTCTTATTAAAATTTCAGTAGCCTTTGCTTTTACATATTGAAAAATAATCAACAGAAATCATACTCCTCTGGCACAAAGCGGATATTATTGTGGACAAAATCTGTTACATATATTATAAAACCAACCAAAAGACTGTATGAAACATCTTGAAAGTTAAATCCTAAAGGGAACAATACGGCTAACTATTCCCCATATTTCAGTTTCACTACATTAGTATAAACTATCCTAGGAGGATTCAAAGGCTTCGGCTTCTTTTGCATTTTCAATTGTTATCCATAAACACACAGAAAGTGGGATATAGTTGATGTGATCCAGAGCGGATAGAGATTACAAAATACGGAAACCCTTAGTTCTCTATCCTATATTCACTTAAAAATGTCTCCTATATTACACTTCTAGGTGATTTTACCTTCTCTTAACCATGCAAAAGCTATAGTGTTTCAAAGCTGCAGATTAGTGATGGTGGCAGCTTATTCCTTTTGGTTATCTACAGCACCATCTTAGTGTCTTGAGGCATAAAAGAATATTATCTGTGTGACAGTTATGGCTGGAGCCATCTCTACTGTTCATGCTATCAGCACTCAAAGAGCTCAGAATAGAAATCATTCAGTTTAAGACATCTTCCGTAGTTTCATTAAAAGCTTAAAATCATGAGGTACTGCAAGTTATGACTAAGGTTATATGAAAATTTCAGTAAAGCTACGATGTGGAAAAGTATATATGCCGTTGGGGTGGTGAGAATAGAATTGCTAATCTTTTGTAAAGGCAGTTGACCATAAGCAAGACAACCTATAAATCTGCTTTCCTTCTTTACTTAATTTTCATCACAAATAATGTGCCACTCTGATTGCATGAAATCATCAGGAGTGTCTTCAATTACTGTGTGCAGCCTCTGATCAAAATGACTTCCTCTATTCTCGATCTGGGGGATGATGGGGAGGAAAACGGGAGGGGGAGTGAGAAATGCAAAGCTAGTTATGTATTACAAATGTCAGGTTACTGTGAAAGTGTATATATTCATATTTAATAATTTCTAAGCTGGAGTTGTGATTGTAATAATGGCTCATTCATATCTGCATTTCATTTAAATGCACTGTTTTGACTCACTGAACATTTGTCAAAGATATTATAGCTAAACTTTTTCACATGACCACTGAGGTAATGACAGCATTACATTACCAGAAAACTGCATGACTTGCTGATACTTCCATTTTCCTCAGCAGCTTATGAAATAATCAAAATGTGTGCACGAAATGGCGGCCTGTTCTGAATTTATTTTAATACAGATAGGCTTATGCAGAGAAATGAAGAAGAGTGTAGGACCTGAGACACAAGAGACAATGACTACGCACAAAGCTGAATTTTACTAGCAGGAAGGATGGATATATGGGTATTAGACTTTTCATAGCTATAGGAAGGATAATCTTTCAATCAGATTAATGAGAAAATATATTGCATGGGCCCTACAGCACTTTTTGCTTTCCAGGCTAATACGTGATTTAAATCCCAAAAGTACATTTTCAGCATTACAATATCCTTTGATAATAATGTCGCTTGCACAAAGACAGATAAAAATAAAACAGTCCCCCTTGATTTCCCATTTTAGATTTGAAGTATATTTTCTGTTCTTTGCCTGCAATGAAGTGAATTCTATTGAGAAGAGTCACATTTAATAAGACAAAGAGAATTTTCTAATTATGCTACCTGTCAAGATTGGAATCTATGGGATTGCAACTGCAATTGAAGAAACAGAGGAAGCAATTGCGTATAGTCCCGTTTACTTTGGTGTATGATTACTATTTGCACTTAGATATTGCTAAATGTAAATCAAGCACACACACAGAAGCATGCTTTGAGGTAAACACCAAAAGGCAAGTCTCAAAATGGATTGTGTAGTCGTCATTTCAATTTTCAGTATCCAATTTCCCAAGCTTTCCTAATTTATGTATAGGAAAATGGGAGAAACCTATGAAAATGAAACACTTTTAAATTACTGTCTGAGTTACATAAATATATAGTGTACTGAATGATAAATATAATTAAGGTAAGATTTACTAATGGAATAAGAATGCATATGTATAATTATGCTAGGTTAAGCATTTATGGATCTTACTGAAGGAAAGCAAGTACTGTATCAGTGAAGAAAAACAAAAGCCAATTAAAATTAATGCACTAAGACAAAATACCTCTCTCCCTACAGTTTCTTGCCATTTTTACATAGTTTGCACTGGAAGCATGCAAACATTAAAGAACATCTTGCTGCTATAAATGGAGCCCTGAAAGTTATCATATGCTGTCCTTTCAGGGTCTCTGGGGAACTGCTCAATATGCCCCATCAGACATTACTCTTATTTGCAGCATTGCAATCTTGGAAACACTATGGCACATTAGACAAGGAAAATAAATATTGTGTTCTTGATGGTTTCCTTCATACTACAAGTTTACATAAATCCGTGGCACGCAATCAATTATTATAAATACTTTATACAAATAATAAATTACTTCTTTTAGTAGCTTCATCACAATTTTTTTAATTTAAAACAACATCTGGTAGGATGCCACAGATTGTGAGAAAAGGTAAAGCAGTCAGCATAATATAAGCCTCCAACAATTTTTTGCTTTTTAAGCATACGTGTGTGTTTGTATATATGTGTATACACACATGTACACGCACACACACACACATACACGCTATATATATGTGTATGCACACATGAAATCTAATGCAAAGTATACTTCATTTGGTATTGAAATACAATCATCGGATCTCATTTTGTATCATTCATGTTTGTTCAAGTTGCAAACTGACTTTTCCAGCTATTCAGTTTATGTATCTATTTAGCTGCTTCTGATGTGTTTATTAAAAGTGGGAAGAAAGATGGCTAGATCACTTTATTTTCCTTAAAAACATTTAAGCTCTGTAGACATTTTTTAATAACTCTCAAGTGGTGTCTCTTTTAGTGCTGCTATCAAGTATCTTATTACTGAACTACAGCTTTAAACATTTACAGTAGGAAGGCTACTAAAAATTCATAAATGATTTGAACAATCTAGTCTGGCTCAGATTTCTGAATGCATAAATATGTAGCATTCTCAGTTCCAGACCAAATATTTGGTGTCATAATCCACCCATATGACAACAGCAAAGCAAAAAATTCACAGGGTTGCAATCTCTTCTCACATCCACATTGTAGGAGCTTCGAAATTTGGAATAATAGATAAGTAAGACAGGCTGCCAGCAGCCTCAGTGATAGGCTGTTGATCTGCCAAGATACTTCCATTCTCCAAACAGTGTTATTACTTCCATGTCTTCCGTATTTGTAATCAATTTCCCGCATAGGAGATGATGTGAATAAAGGTTTATTAATTCATCTAAATACACTCTCTGGGCCAAAATTTTCAAAAACAACCATGTCAAATTGCAGCAGGAAAATACTGACCCTGCAATGGTGAGACAGAGTAGATCTTTTTCGGCTTCAACATTGTCCGTTCAAAGGAACATAGGAGGTTCATGTACTGAGCTTCTTGCCCTCTATCACTTCTGAAGCCTCCCCTCCTTCATGCAGAGATCAGAGAGATTTTTGTACCTTGCTGTACAAAAACACCCATGAAGTGACCTTAAAAGGAAACATTGAGAGCAGGGTTGCTGAGGCTCAGAGCTTCACAGAAATGAGAGAGAATGAGAAGGTGCTTTCTAATGTGCTCACCCACTCCCAATTGTCCATGGAAGAGGTTTTTTTTTTTTTTCTTTTCCTTTTCCTTATCTTTTTTGCGTGATGATCACTTGATTTGTATTGCGGATATCACTATGAACTTTCATTCAACTGTTAGGCAACCCATTCGGTTTCCTCAGTATTTATGAAACTATTTCTCAAGTAGACTGGAAGGAGATACTCCTGTCATCTGCAACACCACAAAAAAGTAGCATGGAGTCACTCATTCAGTGGACTGCCACTTTTCCCATGAGAGTTCCCCTTTGGGAGTCTATGAACGCTCTCTGAATTCAAACATGGCCAAGATTTGGTCTAAGATTACCAGTCTGTGTTGTTCTGCAGAACTACAGACTGCTGCCTAGAAAACTCTGCAGATAAAGCTGACAATTCCTTAGCCTTTTCTTTAATTACATGTGAGTGTATGCGTTTTTACATGTTTGCCTCAAATTCACAATTTTCAATGGATATGGAAGTCATTGTATTTATAACATACAAAGGAATATTTTTAGAAACAGCTGTGAAGATGTCACTAACATACCAAAGACATAAGAATAGTTGACAGTCGTGATCAATACGCGGTAATGTTTTCATTCTTAGTGTTGTTATGTTGATGGCATTGCAGTAGTGAATGAAGTAATACCTGTACATAGTTTATATTTCAGTTTACTAAATTTGTGCAGCTTTTAGGACTCATTAGGATGAAAGTACTATGAAAATGCAAGTTATTATTAGAAATTGGATATAGAAAAGTAAAGAAAAGACAGATAAACCCAGGTAGATCACAGAGCTATTTCTAACTATGCAAAGGAGAGGGCATTGAGCAGATTCCCTCCTCCTACGCCTGCCATTCATATCTGATGTCCTGAATGTATTCGAGATTAATTTTTTACTTCAAAAGAGGTGGTACTGTTTGTATAGCAATATATCTCCTTCCTTCTCTCTGTCTATCCTCCCTTATACCCTGATAGGTTTTTGTGGAGTTGGCATAATGTCTCTCTTCAGCATGGAAAAGAACCATCAGAAGACCAGTAGCCTCAGGCCTCAGTCTCATAGTTGCAGAGAGCTTTTCAATCTTCCTTCTTCAGCGGCACAGGCAAAAGCAAGTGATGTTTCCTACTCTTGGAAATAAACTATTTTCCTTGATTTCCTAAAGGTCAGCATATGGGAGAGGTAAGAGTCCAAGATATGGTCCTCTTTTATTCATTTTCCTCCAAATAATATTACACAAGTTTGGAGTGATGCTTTCCACAGACAAAGGGAGCTGAGACTTGCTATCCTTGAACTAGCTATTGAGTCTGTTGTTCAAACTTCTCAGTTTTTTATATCCTCTGCTTCTGCACGGTGACATCTTCCCTTTCTGAAGAATTCATGATCCACCCAGAGGTGGAATCGTAGTGGAGAAAAGTACTTTGTACACTATAGGTCTGATCTATTAAGCTTCCTTAGTCTCATGAGGGAAGTGGAACTGTCCTCAAAAGTAATTCTGTAGGGCTTCAAGGAAAAGGACAGTCCAGCAATGCACCAAATGATTTTTATACAGACACAAAGCAGTAGACAAAAGCCTTCAATTCTGGCAGTGGAGAAAGAACTACTACACTAGTCTCTTCTTAACTTGACTTCTATGCTTTCTTCAAAACAATTTCCTAATAAGGATTTTTTTTTCCTGATAGAGGTGAATAGAATTCCATAAAATAATTTAGTTTTGCTAAATTTTAACCCCTTTTAACTCATCTTTATGATACCTTTAAAAACAGCAAATACGGACCTCCAATGTTTTTGGAAGTTCAGGAGTTCCAACAGGATGTAACATCAAATTTCTTGCAGAGCTGCCAGTTGCTGGGAGTGTCAGTAGAACTGACCATTAAAATATACAAACCAAAAGGAAAACTACAGAGAGGTAGGAAAACTCAGAATTCACTCTTTTTTAAAAAATGTGTTTACTATGAAGAGAAAAGGTACTCTTCCTATTTGATCCTGCCATAGCACATCAAGGGGCTGTGTATCAAGAAAATGTATTATGTGAAAACTTTTTAGGTTCTGAATTCAGGGTATCCCACCTAGATAGAGAAACTGAGGTATTTTTTCTTAAGGTATGAATGACTTTGTGTGAAAAGAACAAAAGGAAGAAAAAGACTCCTTTTCATGCCCATTTTGTCTACTCTATGTATTGTCTCTTCAGGACTCCAGAACAAACGTAAGGAAACTATAGTTGTGAAAGGCAACCCTTACCGGGGCAAAAAGTTACTGTTATGCATGTCCTCATGACAATTCTTTTCCTCATGTCCCCAGGACCATTCTTTTCCTAAGTCCCAAATATCATTCAGGATTGGTTCCCTACAGCAGGCAAAACTCTTCACAACTGGCAAATTGGCAGTTACTTAAATTACCTAAGAAGTGGCCAGGGATTGGTTTTGACATAAGATCTGAATGCTAGTTCTAATTATTGTGCCTTATCTGCATCAAATGATAAATGCCTAGTGCCCAGCTATTTCGCTAGTGACGGCACTTCTGGAGCCCTGACTGCACTCCCAGTTACATGCCTCACTCAGGCAACTGAATTTGTCAGGCTCATGACCCCACTGGTAGGTGCTGTGGCCTGTTTTTTGGGAGCTACAGACTTGGTAGTTCCATGGTAATTAACATGCGAGTTAATTACTTACTTTGTATGAGATCAGTCACGAAGCCAAGTCCTCTGAATTTCCACTAACACTATATTAGAAGGTGAAAGTGTTCAGCATGTCCCAAGAGACACGTGGTACTTTGTGAGATCAAATTTGGCAAAATAAGGTTCTGATGCCTTTTTCCGAAGCCCACATACATGCACTTTCATACAAACCAAACAACACAGTCTAAGCTCTCAAGCTTTTTTAATTTGCAGGGATAACTTCAAACAAACCGAAATTTAAAAGGAGAAATGTTAAACCTCTACAAGGATATGAGCGATAGTTCTGGCGTATATTGGTATTTCTTGACAACAGTGATTTAGGAGCAGCATGTGGCTACTTCTAATTGAGGGCCAAATATTTTTCTAAAGCATCCATAAAAAATGAATATTTGAAATATCCCAAAAACCAGACTACATGCTACTCTCTTCCTTCTCACCACCACACCCCCATATTACCCTAGCACTTCATAAAACAACAGCGCAACAAGTCCTTTTTGACAACAAAGCTGTTTTTGTGAAGAAGCACATTATTTGCAATCATAATAAACTGAAAATGCTGACTCTCAAGGTCTATGAAGAACTGCATACCCCTACCAAGAATTTAAAATAGTAAGAAATGACCCTTAATATAGTAGCAACTAATTGGTTTACTGCCCTGACGAGCTAGTGACAAGAAGCAGTTGGTAGCAGGGCCTTCATCACAGGTTGTTCTAAGAAATAACTAATTTAAACCTTCTCAAGCACAGACACAACCTGTTTCACATGGGAACATACCTCGAGAGGGTTCATTAAGTTACTGGCAGTCTAGATTTTGGAGGCAACAACTAAACACTACATCTCTGTTCTAGTCTTTACTATATTGCAGTTTGTAGATCTATAGGTTCAATGAATTTGAAAAAAAAAAATTGCAAACAGTCCTGAATATAAACAGAATGTACATAACTATATTTAGCACAGCTACTATGCTTACATCCAATATTGGAGAAAATATTCTTTCCTATAATACCTTTAGAATACTTTTCTATTATGATTCAGAAAAATGTAGTGGAAGTCAGTCAGAAGTAAGGGAAGTCAGTCAGCGTTGCTATCTTTTATCAGCAAATAGTAGGGAATTAGAAAATTTTTCTCATACTTTTTTGTATTTTTCTTACTTGTGTGGCTTGTAAAATTCCTTTTAGCATTGAATCTTTCTTAACTAGAGAAAGCAGTAGGTAGCCCACTGTCCTCTATAGGATGGAGTTATGTGCACTGAGAGCTTTGTGTTATCTGTCCTCTAGTCTTTGGCCTGCAGAGCAAGTGCAATAGAGATCTTTGGGATGTTTTGATTCCAGAATGTTGCTACATGCCTTTCTGACTTGGGTTTACACGGCTTCATTTCCACCAAGTATTGTTTTGTGATTTTTTCGTTCAAATGAATTCTTTCAAAAAGCAAGTCGTAGCTAGATTTGCAATTTTGGGTTTTTTACAATAAAAACTCCAAGGCATTTGCAGCTTTTAGGTGGTTTCCACCCAAACCCATAAATTAGATGTTATATATGTCAGTCCAGGTTCTTGAATCTGCAGTTTACAATGACACTTGAAACCAGGAAAATGTATCTGTTTCTGAGTTTTACTTTTAAAGTTTTGTACAGCTCTCTGTAATACTGTTGACAGCTATTTAGATATCACTGGGTTTAAATGTTTGCTTTAGAAAATCACATCAGGAGAATTTTAGTTTGTAAATGAAAGCTGTTTCAGAGCTCTGTCCTATTTCACTAAAGTTCAAAAGGGAAAGGATAAATTGTTCTAGTTTTAAGCCATTTCAACAGCTAATGGAACAGTACAAACGTGCTCCTAGAGCAGAAGGTTCTGAGTTACATTCCCAGTATAGCCGGTGTGCAGATTACATGACAGCTGTGGCGTCTGCATTTACACAGTCACAAATCATTTATGAGAGTGACAGTCGTGCCACAGTTTGTGGTTTTCTCTGCCACCAATTGAACTAAAATATCTCAGAGGGAAAGGTTAATGCACTATACTACTGTGCTTGGCATCCATTTGAATATTGAAAAGTCTCTTCTGTACTAATGCATAAAAATCAACCAAAGTACAGTAAAGAGCAGAAAACTGTTCCTGAGGAAGAATGTTGTAAAAGTGCTAGTCTCTGTATTACTTGCTATTGATCTGTACTCTGTCTCTAGGAAAGTGGTCTCTTCTAAGTGTGTATTTCCCTACACTATTGAAAATGAAGGAGAAACATGTCTAGAGAGTAATACATAACTGTCCCCTTTCCCCTCCTAGCTGGCCAAAAGACTATCTATACATGTTATTTAGAGGGTGCTAAATGAGGGGAGGACCAGAGAATTCTGGCTCTTTGCAGCTTTTCAGGAAAGGAGATGAGCCTCCACACCAACCAATGCCAATTCCTTCAACCGAGGGGGAGGGAGAAAGGGTGCTCTGGCTAGGTGTTACTTCAGTAAAGCTCTCTGAATTCTTTCTGCCTCCTTCTACAGTCATATAGTCCCTAGAAGGTAAGGAGGTTTTTTTTGGTAGTAGGTGTTGTATTATGCTGGTGGTTTTGCCATGGTCAGGGAAGCAGTTGGAAGAAGGTAGCCCTGAGAGCTTCGGTTGAATTATTAGGTGGCAGTGGCTGCAAGCAAAAACATACTAATACATTTTATTTCTTCAGGAAATTTCTCTTACTGTTCCGGAAGAGATATAACAACATCACTCTGTAGGGACTTCCATGAAGAAAACTGGGTGAGTCATTCAAAGGGTAAATTATTATATATATTTAAAAGACAGAACTTAATTCTATTCTTTCTGACCTGTACATTCATTTTAAGCCTGTATTCATGCCTAGCCATAGGTCTGATACCATTGCAAATTATTTAAACATTGAGGACAGACTATTGGTAAATAATTTAAAAACACTTATTACTTATGTGCATAACTCAGGTTATGACCATCTAAATCACTTCCAAAGTGAATGGGACTCCATAGGTTCATAGAGAGTTACAGAGGTTTTGGAAAAGGTATCCTATATTTGTAAGAATACCTGTCCATTTAATATTTCAGATGGAAATCTTTCTTATTTACATTTTATGAGAAGGAAGGGTCTTGACGGTCTATAAATTGCCATTGCCTTCTTCCTCCCTGTTCTCGGCTGAGCAGAAGAGTTTTCCCTCAACCCTCCATGTGCAACTCCTCATCAAGCTTCTGATTCAAGGATGTTCCTGTGTCCAAAACTCATACCCTGAACAGTTAACCTTAGAGAAACCTTACTCCCTTTCTAACCTGTGGGATACCTCCCCTTCCTGTCTATCCAACACATACATAACAACTGTTGACCTCAGTTTTAACTCCTTAGAAACACATATCTTAAATTTGGTATAAACAAAATATTGTTTGTTCATATGTAATCTAAATGCATAAACTTTTTAAAAAACTACTTTCTATAATAAGTGATTTAGCAAAAAAATGTTATTTTTGTTATGAAACTATTCTAATGTAAGTAACTGAATTAACAAGCCACGAGGAGAACATGCATTAAAATATTTATTGTCTACAATTGCTTAATTCTTTTTGACTTAACAATGCAATCTATTATTAAACCTACATGTTTGATATGCTTTCTTATTCCACTTCTATTATTTCAAATGTTCTAATGAATGTTTTACAAGGAATAAAAATATACTCAATGAGAAAAATGAGATTAATTTGGTTTCTAAATGAATTAAAAGCAAAAATATTTATGGAGTTTTCACCTGATGTATTATGCATGAGTTATCATTGCCTATATTTCAAGAGTTTCAAAATGGTGAAGAATAGAAATGCTGAAAAGCAACTTCTTAAGGCAAAGTTGCATTTGAAACTCAAGAAGAGAGATGAGATGTGAAACATTGTTTTTTTTTTAAATTTGATGTGCTGTTATTAGTATATTGGAGTAAGAAGAAGATATCCCTTTGGGTAGCCAGGTAGGAGCTGGAATTCCCAATGAAAACAATTGAAAATTTTCCATTCTCCTCCACAAATTTTATTCTGTGTAGAGTCCATGGACAAACCACTGAGAACAGACCATTCAGCTTTTCTCAGATAGCCAGTGGTGTGCTGGCTCAATCATTGATCTGGATTTGAGAAAGGAGGTTCAAGTCATCGGTTTCCAGGTCCCGGAATTCCAGATCAATGCCACAGTCATAAAGTTTGGTTATATTTGCAGTGAATCTTTCTTTTTGAGCTGTTCCATTTTAGACAAATATTCATTGCAGCAGAATTTAAAGCTGGATCTCCTAAATCACAAACAAGCACCTTAATCCTTTTGTTGTAGAGTTAATCATCCATTCTCTAGCACAATGTCTGCTTTGCCAAGTGGAACATTTTCTCATAAAGGAGTATATGAGAACTGAGGACACAAAGGGGCTGTATAGCAGCTCAGGTTCAAGTCACTGGCTTGAATCCAGCAAAGCAGGGATTTCAATCAGCTTTTCTATGCTCCTGACAATCAATGTTATTGGCTACTGGGGGATATATGGCACATACTGTCTCTTATATCTTGACCAAATTCAAACATTCTAGATCACAAAATCTTTCCAGATGCAAGTTTTATCAAAGCAGATACCCTCTTCAGCAGAAGGAGGCTGCTCCATGAGGTCAAGTAAGTTGGGAGGCAAAGGTGATGCCATGCCTGCACTAACAGGGCACCGTCCCATCATGCCCAGTGCAGAGAGAAGGACAAGGCCTGAGAAGGTCGCTCTCAGCCCAGGGGGTCACAGACAAGTCCATAGTGATGGAGAAGCACCGAGATCAAGCCAGAAACTCAAGTTAGTGGGTCAGGGTTAGCAAGGTGGAAGGCTGGGCTCAAATGAAGACCCAGCATGAAGGCCTGAGCATAAAAGCAGCTCCCAGATGAAGAGGTGGGAGCCCGCACCAAGGGCCCTCACAGCTCTTACCAAGGTCACACACTTGCACTGTATCAGAGCTGACCCCAGGCACAGGCAGCCTAAGACTTAGGATGAGGGGAAGAGTTTGCAAAGCCTGTGGGTGCACTCAGGGTCCTGTCAGGTGCATGATTCTCTTTGCATTACGAAAACCCTACCGGTGTTTTTGTAAGTGTAAGTGATAACAGAACTTTGAATCCATGTAGAGCAGTGCAGGCACAGATGGTTCTTCAGCTAAACACAAGAGTTTGTCTACATGGATTAGTTTACAGGTCCATTGCCTTAATAAGCTGAGAATTGAATTTCAGAAATTTTAAGCAGCAAAATAGGTTAACAGTATTTTAAAATGGTTAATTCAACAACTAGAGATAGACTTTCAAAGCACTAAGACTTCATTTCACAAGGAAGTCATAAATTTTTTTATGGGTTATAATAACCTGATGTTCTTTTATCAATTATTTAAGTAGCACTGAAAAAAAAATCGTCTCTAATCTTGCACATAGTTACCCAGACTTGTCCCATCAGCACTTCCAAGGCATGGACATTTGTTAATTGACTCTTAATTTGTATACAGGGAACACAAATTCATTCAGGAAGCCCCAAGGCGTTTTGTATATCCAACTAGGTTTTGTAGATATAAAAGGTACGCAGCCTGCAATAGGAAAATATGTATTGTCACTATGAGAAGTTTGTGAGTGAATAGATTTTGACCTGATGGAATTTACCTAAGTGAGGATGCTAAGGGAGTAGTGTAATTAACCTAAGCCCTTATATAGCCAATGAGAAGAGAAAGGTACTTCCAGAGAGCACTTCTGATTTCCTCCTGGGAGAGGCAACCTTTCCCCATGAATTATGCAAAGAACTTGGGGTGACTTAACTCTCAATCTAGGCATCCTGGTGAGATTCCTAGAATAATATAGGATGAAATTGGACCTTGCACAAAACATCTAAAACATTCAACTGCATTGACTATATTGCATTCAGTACTACATTGTGATCTTCAGCAATTCTTTAAATGCCTTCCTTTCTGTGAAAGTAAATGACCATATATCCATTTCACAGCAGAAGGAAGAACATACTGAAATCTAACACACAAAATATTCTTCTTTGTTAGGAAGAATTTAGAGAAACTGGGCTACAAGGAAGATGTAAGTGTCAAAGAGAGCGGAAGAAGCCCCCTCTTTTTGTGATCTCCTCATTAATGCAGATTGCAGGAAACGTTATACTGTTTTTTTTTTCAATAAAAATGAGTGTTTGTTAAAACAGTCACTGAAATGTGGTATATGTGTTACCTCTGAGATGCACAAAACTTCCATAATGGAACACCAGCCCCAAAGCATATAATAAGACGAATTTTTGCTATGCTTCCTATGTTTTATGGAGAAAAAGCATTTCAAGGCAGCTGAAATATTTCTCCCATTCTCCTTGCTCATTTAAACAAACATATATTTCAAAACAGTTCCTTTCTGATCTCTTCATTTTAAAGAAAATCAGAATATCACTGTGCAAAAAGAAATACAAAAAGAAAGCCATTTGTATAGTTGCAATAAAAGACTCATGCCAGTTTCTGAAGCATTACTATTGTCCTCAATATGATGCTAGTTTTGTAATTACAGAAATGCAACAATAGGGGGCTTGCACAATTTTAGGAGAAAAGGGTTCTGCATAAAAATTCCAGCTGTGAACATGTGATCAATCCTTTTATGGACAAAAAAGAGACACTTCCTTGTATTTGCATTCAATTTCTCTGTGCATCTACAGTTCACTCACATCCTCTACAAACTCATCTGTGCAGTTATTCATTTTCTTTAGGCACAGAATATAATAACACCATGGAAAAATAAAAAAAAAAAAGCAGTCTTCACTGTTCTTGCTGAGAGGTTATATGATTTAAGATCAAAGTCGAAAGAAAAACCAGGTAACAGCTAAGCTCAGAAATTAAATAATGAATGGAATTGTGCATTAAATGGGCCAATCTGAAATATTCTATATCTGAGTATAATTAAAATTTTCCATGTAATGATACAACCAACATCCACCAGTCTTTCTTTTTTTTCTCTTAATAGAAAAGGCTGGATTAGAAAAATAATTTAAGATGGAACTGGCCATCTTGTCTTAAAAAAAAGCCTTACACTCATTTAAGGAACACTTCAAAACAGGAATAAATGAAAATGAATTAAAATGTATATATCATCTGCTGTTCTTTCCATCATGAGAAAATTTTCAGGTAGCCAACTGTTCTGAAATAAAATTCCCTGCAGTTGCTATAGTGATGATAATAAAGTTCCTGCCTCAATTTGCGTGATAGAGGTTCCTAGCAGAACACTTGAAAAGGTAAGCTAATCATAATGAAGACACTGTTAGTTCTCCTGCTCAGAGCAGCCTCCTTGAATTTAGTTCACAATTACAGGACTCCTCCATTGTTGTCAATTTTATTATATATACATTATCATAATCTTCCTCAATGTGGCAGTAACAAATTATGCAGCAGAGACAGTACCACTCTTTTTATAGGTTAAGCCAGTGGACAAAGAATACACAAATATGCAACAATAAACAATGACTGAATCAAAGATATTTGTCTATTAACTATTTTTGCCCATTACAAATCTTTGTTTTTCTAACAATGTAATGACTGTATATTTTTTGCTTCCATAGTGCATATTGTTCCAGTCTCGTTTTATCACAGTGTTGTTGCAAACTAAATAGCTTTAAAGCAGACAGTTACCTGTCAAAATGGATGAGTCATCAAAGCAATGTCAAAGATAAAACACTATTGCTCAGATGTATGTTCTACTGCAATAATTTTGTAAAATAACATAATTTACCTTAAAACATTTGTGAAGCTAAAATAGCTACCATAATAGCTGCTTTAGAAGAAGAATATGCAAAATAGCAGACAAAAAATAGAATGTCATTAAATATTATTTAGATAAATAAGATAAAACAGAAATATTAAATCTGCCAAAAACTAGGACTAATCTTTGTGAAAACAATGTTTTAGCAAGGCACTTCTAATAATATCCATTATTTGCAATTGTGATATAACTTTATATACATGCATGTTTCTGTGTGGGAGTCTGTATGTGTTTTGATGTCTATGTGTCACTGTCATTAAATATATATGAATCCCCCTCCTTTTGCTACCTGATTGCTTACGTGTATATCATACCCACCAATAAGGAAAATATTTTATTTGTTTAAAAAAAAAAGAATGTTTAAAAAAATTAAACACAAATTAAAGTCCAATAAGATCTAGTGCTGGATGTGCAAAGGCACAAATACTATGATAAGGATATCTCGTGTAATAAGAGAGATCAAATAAATTAATGAAAGGGCCTTCCAGAGTTAATGACCATGATGTCAGTAAGCTTTTAATTAATAACTTTCATTATTTTTAAAGTCCTTTACAGCTGGACTCCTGAGGAGCCGCTGCTCTGACAACTAAAGAGCAAAACCAGTTATGATGATTTTTAACATGGACTGAAATCCTTATCCCATCTACAGCCACATTCTCAATAACGGCATATGTTCTTTGGCCAAATGTGTGAAGCCTTAATCTGACCAGTGACATTCAGGTCAGGAGTACACATATGGTATGCCATACTGACTCAATTAACCATCCATCAATTTAATTGCATAATATATCAGAAGATGTATTCCACAACTACTACTTACAGTTAGATGTAAGCATGGAAATAAATAAGACAAAGCAACAATTTTCTGTCTTTTACCTTAATGGGAATACTAAGAAGAAACAATAATGTGTTTTATAAAGTTTTTTTTTTCTCTTGGAAAAATATTTTTGACAGCTAAACTGGTCAGAAGCTGCTAGTTTTAGAAATGATACTTCTTGTAATAAGCAAGTGTAGGTGGAAAGCACACCTTACAAGAAAATTACAGCGCTTCCACTGATTCTAATCACATTAGTGTAGGAATAAGGGAAAAAGGAGGTATATTATTTAAACATTATGTAAATTATGAAGAGAGTTAATACATTGCAAACTTATAAGTAGTGACATAGTTGAGTGGATTTATGCAATCACTCTAGACATCAAATCCTTCTGGAATAATACACATGACAAAAAATGACAACATGGCCACAAGTTGAAGAAGAAGAAAAAGAAGAAGAAGAAGGAGAAGGAAGAGAAGAAGAAGAAAGAAGAAGAAGAAAAGAAGAAAAGAAGAAGAAGAAGAAGAAGAAGAAGAAGAGCAACAACAATAACAACAGAAGAAATTTAAACTTATATTTTAAATATTCTAGGGCAAAAGTTTGAAATAATAAAGTCAAATATAAAGCCTTCCAAACTGGAATAATTCATCAAAAGACAGAGAGATATCAGGCTCCTAACAGTATCTGAACTATCTGAAAAACAAACAAACAAACAAACAAACAAACCTCTTCTGAATTTACATTACTTTTAGTCTGTTGATTTTAAAACCAAGTCTTGAAAATTGCTTATCAGTTCATCCATAACATTCAGAGTTTTTTAAGCATGACTTTATTTTTTCAGCTTTGTCTGAAAACCTATTTTGTAGCCATTCTAAACCATGATCCTCATTTACCACTTCTGTGGATATCACAACCAATATACAAAATCACCAGTTGTCAGCCACAGGCCATAATACTCCTCTGAGCTTCTTTATTGTACACAAATCAGTGCCATACTGCTGAGAGCCTTTCTTTTCTGCCTCTCCTTCGGGGGTGGAAATCATTCGAGTGTGACTTGTCTTTACAGACCAGCAGTTGTTGCCTAGAATCAGATCTTGCCTTCGTGTTTTTTCCCCCTGTGGAAGAACACCCAGATGAATGTAGTTTACTTCTTATTCACCTAGAATATACGAGAGCTTTCCATAGTCACTTCCTTCTACAAAAACACAAAAGTAAAGTGCCTTTAGACATTTAGACACCCACAAAATCTAGAATAATTTGATCATGTCACTTAAAAGTTCAGCAGCAGCAATATTAAAGCACTTTTTAATATAACACTTGGGAAAGAGGCAAAGGAAGGCTGCTTTTAAAGCCTGTGCACTAGTGTTATTTTCTGAGCAACAACATAAGCTTTGTAACATAGTATTTTTAGATTCTATGAGTCATCACAAGCATGGAGTAAATAACCTAGCTGTTGCACAATGGAAAAAGATAATTCGGAGGCAATACGAGTTATAACTTTTTATTAGTCACTTCAGATAACTACCGACTTGTTTTTATGCTCATATTTAGTAACACAATTTGTATGGTTATCTGATATTTTTTCTCCATAATAATTTCTGTGAAATTTCATTTTTTTTAAACAATAAAAAAATTTCTTGAAATCTTGAGCATCTTTTATTCATTCTGTTTTCTAGCTTACCATAAAGTGGGTTGATTGAGAAGTTTCTCTGGAAGCTCTGGACCCTGAGTTGTCCCTTAGAGAGCAGAACAAAAATTATTATCTCTTTGATGATCCAGGCAGGGATATACTCATTAAAAAGAAATGATGGGCATAGATTGAAAGGGGCCAATTTTGATGTTATTGGTCACTGGACATATATTCCTCCCAGCTCCTGCATCCTATGTGCCCACCGTAGCTGGCTGGCTGAACCAGGATACCTCTGCCCTGGGCCACAGAGCAGGAGAGATGCTGTCAAGCTATACTGCCGTAGACTCTATGCAGCAGGGTTTCACAAAGTAGTCCTACCAAAAGCCACCCCCCCCCCCGCCCCAGTTAAAACAGTCCATCCTCATCATGCGAGTCACACATTTGACCTCCCAAAAGGTGTTATACATTGCAGAAAGCTTAAAGTTGTGTAACATACACCTGTACATCTAACAACGAACAGCTAATTCGAAATTAAAAGTAAATGACCTTATTCCCATGGATTTGAAGAATCTGACATAGGGTTTTGAAAGAATTTTTTTTCTAAATTTAATTTCTTTGAAAAGGTGTGCAAACAGTAGTACAGGCATTGCAGTCGAGAATTAAGATTTGTTCCTGAAAGAATAATACATGTTTAAGCAGGGAACAGAAAACATACCCTGATACTGGAAGTGCTAACTCACTTGCACCAGCAAATTGAAAGGGCAACTGCCCCCAGCTATCTGCCTCTCCCTCTTCTGAGGTTAATGCCGTCTTTGCAGTAATGGTTGCATGGGATGTATACTAGCTCCTGCTAGAGATGCTATAGGGCATCTGCGAATCATGAGCAGCAACTTATGAGAGAGGATACAGCAGCAGCCAACAAGGGGAACGATTTTATCCAACCTAGTAAGAGAAATAGTTGCATAATATGGTTGTCGAACCACAAATATCTAATAACCAAATTAATACTTTGACCAAGAATACCTAAGAAAATCAGAAGATGTAATGCATGCATAAAACAGCTATCTACCAAAACAAACATATTCATAAAAATCGTACATTATCATGACCAGCTAATGAACAGAAGAAGAATATATTCTTCACAGGAATTATTGTTGCAGATTGTCCCCTCTCTTTTATTATTGCTATGATTTTCACATAGCTCATGGATTTAATTAGCCAATTCAGGCTATTTGGTAAGTTATTAAAAAACTTTTGAAATTACTATAAAAATCATATTTATTATGATTAATCCATTTCTCAATACACTAGGTGAGAGTTTTTACAAGTCCCAGAACAGCAGTTAAGAGAATATAATTTCCAGAATCAAGTTGGAGACTGAGCCAATTTTGTGACAAATCCACCAACCTGTATTTCTTTCTCCATAAAACACATACAACTGAGATGATGGTAGTACAACCTTAAAATCACAGCATAGGTCAGTCTCTAAGCTCAGATGTCCTTTCCCCTCAAAAATCATAGAGTCATCTAACCTTATGCTGGGAAATTCCTCCATTCCAGTCCCAGCAATAGAAGGGCCTGTGGTAGCACAGAATCCCCAAACCCAGCTCTTGTAGCACCATGCAGTTGTGTGGCAATCTCTATTTTAAACTGTGCATTAACAAAGTCTTGTCTTTGCAATAGTATTTGATGGTGCCATAGTACGAGATGATGTGACAGTAGCATATATTGATCTAGAATTTGCTGCTCTTCTTTTAACATGTAGGTGACGGACTGAAATAATTAACAACAAAGGGGATTCCACAAATAGACAAGATATATGATGGGTCAAGAAGTGCTCTTAACAGACACGAAAAATAGTATTTGATGGTTTTGTTTGGAAAAGACGTGGAAAGGGAAGAGACCTAGAGAAGCAGGTTAATTTGGATATAAATTAGATTTACTATGTATAACAAAGTAAATTCATCCTCAGAACAGGGAGATATCTAATGTCAAAAGAGGCACTCCATGAAGCGGACCCAACAAGCGCAGACAAACAAACATGCTCCATGGATAGTCTCACAAGATCTCGCTCTGCGTAACTCACCCACACGCGAGGCAGCGCTTGTTTCTTGTAGCATTCCAGAGTGGCTTGGCTCTGGGTTTCTTATTTTGAACAAAAGATTGATGCATTACAACTAGGCAAGGGTCTGGATAAATGAGATCTGATGTTTATTCATTAACTTTTGTGACAATTTAAAGAAAAAAACTGTACAGATAGTAAACAAAACTTGATTACTTTAGAAAGACATAAAATCTGCTGATAGAGGATACAATGCTAAGCAATAATCACCAGAAAGCCGTCTCATTATTATTGGTTTTGTGTTTGATATGGGTTTGGCCCAAGGCAAAGCCCAGGGCTTTATTTATTTAAAAGGGTACAAAAACAAGGCAATATGCATGTTTCATATTAAATATTGTTATGGCATTACCCTATGTGAAACACAATGAGAGAGAGACATTGTGAAGCACCAAGGAGAATTTAAAAATTTATATTTTGTTGTACTTTTCCTCAGACATAATCAGACTTTCTGAGGGATTATGGGAATACTAATAACTACTATAGTGTGCTAATTTATTATAATCTCTCAGGAAAAAGGAATATATCTAAACATGTATATACATACACATGCCACATCTATAGCTATGTCTGATTTTCATATTGAATTATCTGTTATTTTTTTAATTGCAAACACTGATGAGTTTAAGTGAACATATTTCCTTACTGCTCCTTCTGCTTGTCAGCTGTAGCTGGATTGATAAAATGCAAATGAACAAATCATTAACGAGTACTGGTTATGAATCTCTCAGGCAGTTCAGGACCCTATCAAATCCTGCACCTATTACTTTGTGTGATTGATGTACTATTGTAAGTGATTGTTCCTGATCTTATTAAATCTTATTGATTTTTTCCCAGTTTCTATTTTATGCAGGACCAGGCTTGGACTATTATGAATGTTGCTGAACACTGTTAATCAAGCTTACACAGCTATTTTGATGGCAAACAATTAGAACTCTGAAGCAATATCTTGCAATTAGCTTCAGGGATATGGACCTCAGCACCGTAATAATGAAAGAGACCTTCTCCTTCAAGCAAGGTAATGAGATTTACAATTATGACCCCAAATAACCTCTGAGAAATAACCAATCTGCAAACATAGATGTGTTTATCAATAATTTGTGCCCTTTTTATGAAAATGTATTTTTAATTTTTTTCTTCATATATGAATCATTGTTTCTATTGAAATGAAGTGCACAAAGTCTCATAAAAATAAAGACTATACAAACTGAAAATCTTTGTATATAGTTTGAATCCACTGGAGGGTTCTACAGAATGATATGCATCAATTACATTGAAATTTTGTGAGAAAAATAACACTAAAATCTTGTGAGAAAATACTAAGATATTGTACAAAAGGTTGGGTGGCTATTATTCATGAAAATGTTCATTTATATGTTTAGCTACTATATATTTTGTTACACTATTTGTGTGTTATGTAAGTAAGTATACACAGACATCAATAAACATATGCTTCTTTATAAATCCGCTGTATATATATTTATTTGAATGATAAAAACATTAAAAATCTCCTGATTTAACTTCTTTAGAAAGGAAAGGGGTATCCTCATGATTTTGTGAAGAGCAATACGGTACTGAACATCACAGGGGAGATTTTTGGTGCAACCAAATTAATTTAATGCAAAAATAATATGCAAATAACGTATAGTGAACATTTAGAAAGTGAAATAGTGTATTTCTCAACTTCTAAACTTTCACAATTCATATTTTACTCTTGCGATCTAAGCACATTTTTTGCTGATCATTTAGTATGGCTATAAACTCTTGTACCTACGTATCACAGTGCCTTTGTAGTTTAACTCAAATAGTTTTGCTAGTTAGCATATTTGCTAATTTCTTTAGGGTTCTCTACTAAAAAGAGAATACTCAATATATATAAAATATATTTAAATATGGGAAGGAAATGCCTTGAGAATCAGGAATATTTTAGCAGCTTTGTACAATCCCTAAATTATTCCTTCTTTTTTTCTAACAAAGTATTTAACTGAAATCCAGGCTGTTATACTTTAGTTCAGCTGAGAAGATGGATAAGTGAATAAGGCCCAAATGCAGGAAAGAACAACTTTCAGATATGAAAAGTTCACTATTCCTACTACTCTTTTCTGGTAATTACTTGCAAATGTCTCTCCTGTATACAGCATTTTCAGCAGGACTCCAGCGAGGTGCTGAACACCCCTTCTGAACCTGCGTGCTCCCTTCTTGTTGCCCCTCGCACTCACATCCCTTGCAGCCTGTTTCTGATATTGCCCCTGAACAGAGTTTGGATTCTATGACTTAGAATTAAAAATGGTGCCTGGTTGGAGATCTGCAAAACAGGATGGTGAGGACGGTCACTTTTTTAATCAATATGATAATTCAGGTTCTGGGTGGGATTCTGAGCGGGGAAGGGGGAGGGTGAAGAAAGAACGGTATTTTTTAGACCTGTCACTTTAAAATATGGCTCTTTCAATGTAGTGTCAAAGTAGGAACAGGATTATATTTTAAAGTACAGGATTAACAAGATAAACTCTTCTTAACCCATTCAATACATGTAAGAAGTTCATCCAGAAAAGCAGAATCCATTTGTGTCTATGGCTAGATGCAATATATCTTTCCCTCACAATGAAACTTGAAGGCTGGAGGAAATTTCTGTGCTCTACATTCCCATAGCTGTATTCAAAGAGTTAAATGTGAGAGTTTAGGAAAACTGATGAGATTTTTTAAATAGGTACATAAGCTGGTTCACCACATGAGTTTTTTCTGTTTCTCTTTTCTTTGAGCACAACCAATAAATGTGAGTTATTTTAGTGCCCATTTTAATTTTTGTCAAATAAATATACATTTCGTGCTGCATGTAATGGTTAATGAAATGCACATAATATGTAAAATCTATAAAAATGTTGTAGTTATACATTACTTTCTGACTGTTGTACAACCTTTGTAAACAAAGTATAGTATATCAACTTTCTTGTGACAATAAGCAGATCTGTCATCTTGGGGACAGCTAAATGAATTATTTAATCAATAACAGACTATATCTCTGATGATAAGACAAGCTCAGACAAATTAAAAAGTGAACCAGGTATAGCATGTCACAGGCAAGATACACAGGTAGCGTAACGTACATTCAATATTAAGTAGGAAAACATAAAAAAAAAAGAAAAAATCAAATCAGTTAAGATTTTTTCTGCATGCTTACAAAGAGGAAGACAACTTTTAGAAATCAAACTGCTAAAACAATAGAAGAGGTTAAGATACTTCATGAATTGACAAATGCAATAGTTTTGTACATTTTAAAAAAAAAAAGGCAAGGCAGCTTTGGTAGGAGGGTTCCTACACAGAGATACAATCTCTGGATAGTGGTGTGATATACTCTAGTGTTCTGTCAAAAAGCTGTGTAGGTGTGTGTTCGTTTATGGAGGAATATTCTTAAATGTCTGCTTTTAACTGAAGTGTGAAGAGGTTCCCCTCCAGGCTTAAGAAGAATACTGGGCTATTTGTGTAACTGATCTTTCCCTCAGTTCCTTCTTCGATGTGAAATATGAATACCTAGCTAACTCTGAAAACCAATACCGGTTCTATTCTTTAACCTAGGTGAAACCTTTTCAGACCTTCTTATAGAAGGTGGTACAGAATTATCTTAGTACTGTTATCAGAATCATCTTCCATGAACAGTATCCAAAACAATGAATATGAATGAATATGAATTCAATGAATATGAAGTTGCAGGTAGAAAAACAAATAAAAATTAGAAAGTGGCTACTATAACGCCTCTAGCAGGTGAGTGGATATGCTTCAGAAAGAACTAGAGTATTTTGTAATGTTCATCTTTTCCATCTTTCTGGTTTTAGGTAAAGAAGATTGACACACAAAATTTAGGTACGTTTATCCAACTTTTGGCACTCTTCAGTATGATAATCTATGGTGCTGGCACTTAAATCCATCCACTGTTCTATTATCTACTCCTTCCAAATTAAAAAAACGGTAGCAGAAGATTCCTGGATGTTTCTATCGGTGCCTGAGAGTTTGATGTCTACTGCATCTGACTGGTGTGTTTACACCTCCTATTTTCCTCCTGCGTGCACGAATGCCTCTTAGCTTGTGGGCTGCCTCTCTGGGCATTGCCAGACACAAGACAGGCATCCAGGATGCTCTCCCGAAGACTGCACTTGCTACTTTGCAATCCATATAACAGGCAAGCCTGGTCTTGAGAAAGGTCTCCAGTCTGTCCTTAGACTACATCATACACCTTTATGTTACACATACAGTTTGCCTAAATGTGGCTACACCCTTATGAATGGCCAAGCTGGGTCAGATACTTTCCTGCTCCTGCTTAAAAATAAAAATAAAAATAAAAAAATATACAGTGGTAATATGCTCAGCATATCCTCTCAGACTCCAGAAATGTATAGTTTGAGAATATCCTGTGCTGGAGATTTTATGCGCACCTGTGTAAAAAGAGATAGAAACATTTTTTGTAATGGTTACTTTTTCTAATCCTGAAAAACTATGAACAATGAGATACAGCTTTTTCCCCGTGTCTAAAATTTTAAACAGATCTTTAAAAACCTTAGAAATCTGGACCAAACCCTTGTGGATCTTGTATCTGGAGCCTTTTCACAACTTGTATTTACATTACCTTTTTAAAGATTGTCTGATAGTTCTGAAATTTCATAAACAAAGTGAAACTTTCTGTTTGAAAAACAGCATAACAGTGTGACACACAGAATAGGCCCAGAGCTGCTGTAGCTTGTCAGTCCTCAATTCTAAAATGTTTGTACTTTTCTCCATTAAATATGGATCTTGGAATTAATTCAGCTCCTATAATTTATAATTTTCCTTGTGTTGTCTCTTCATGTCCTTTTCAGATTTTTTAAATAGCGAAAATCTTTTAAAGAAGAGAAAGAAATGCTCACTCCACATTTTGCTCTCTTCTTTCTCCCTCACCTTCTTCATAAAATATACATAAATCTCACAGAAATAAGTCTAGAATAATATACTTGTATACTGGTATGAACACTTAGTGTAGCTTTAAAGACTAAGTGTTATTTTGATGTGCAGGATTAAGTTTAATACACACATAAGCAGTACAAAACATTGAATCAGGTAATAATTTCATGATGGAGGACACAAATAAATAAGGATTTACTTCTGTCCTGTATATGTCTATGTATTAATACAGGGTAATTATAGCTATAAGACTCTGAATGCTAGTGGTGGCGATGAGTCTCATTGCTGCCATTGGATTCATGACAGCAAATTCCAATTTATCAAAGCAAACGCCTCCGCATTGAACATCAGGCATGATAAGTCTCTAATAACAGTGTATCATCTCCAAGTTACATGCATTAAAGACGTATGCATCAAAGTGCAATGTTGCACTTTAAAAGTTGTGCTTCCTGTGGGAACTTAATGTTTTTTCAAGAGCTGTTTTTGTCTTTGTCAACTTCTATACCTTCTATACCTTTACTCTCCTGTTCTTCTGCAACCTCTTTACCATGTTTGTGTCACTCAGGTATTTATTTCCTTATTGGAAAGATTTACCGTTTGCTCAAATTCAGATTTCACATCTGAGGTAACTACCCCACCATGACATTTATCCATATAACTTATACCAAAATTGGCTGTACTTACATGTCAAGCCTTTATGAAATTAAGTCCATAGCTGGGGCAACCACAATGAAAAAAAGTGATTTGAAATAAAATTATCCAGCCACGAAGGCTCAATTCACAGCTTTATGATAGTCAGATGCAGATCTTCAGCTTAATTTGCAGCATGTAGCAATTTGGGCTTCATTTTATATGTTATTCTTGTCATGCAACACGTTGTAAGGTTAAAAATAAATCTAGAGTATGAATGGCCTGGTAAATAAACAAACAAACAAAAAAGAACAACAAAACTCACACAAAATCCAGGATGCTTTGCTTAGCACTCGTATACATAATGCAATTAGTTACTTGTCATGATGGGTGTTCCTCAAGGCAGCGCACTTCCTCCATTAGTATTTATATCTTCATGCTATTATATTTTGGACAGCACTAAACAGATCTGATACACTCAGAAAATTATAGTCCTGTGCCATCAAGAGAAGATACTAGCAAATGCTGTTAGCATACAGGTGGAGCTGGATAACTCAGAGATAGGCAGACACAAATAAAAAGTTTATTTTCTGTGCCCTTGCCCTGAATAAAAGAATCTAAACTCTGGTTAATTAGCCTGCAGACATGAAGTTACCCTTCTGTCTGCTGGGAAAATATCTTTGATTACTGGCACTCACAGCAGTTTCTTTAGAGCATATTTCTTTTCCCTAACAGAGTATGCAAAGGCAACCTTTAGGAAGATATTTGAGAGCGCACAATAAAACTATTTAAAATTCAATTAAGAGGCTTAAGTATGAAGTAAGTTGTATCGCATGATAAAGCACTTTTTTCCAATGGAAAAGTAAAGTTAAAAAAAATCTGAACCAGCTTATTCTACTTACCTTCAAGCTCTCACTCTTTTTCTGATCACCACTTATTCTCCTTCACTGCCCCTCACTCTTCCACAGCCTGTCACTCATTCTTGCTTACAATCTCCAAGCTATCATCCTCTCTGATTTTGTGATGCTCACAGGTTCATCCTTCCCTCCCTAAACTCACTCTCCCTGCTATCTCCATGGTCTCTAATTCCAGCTACATCCTTCACTTATTTGTGCCTCTTTAGCACTATTCTGTCTGCTCTTCTGCACCTTAAGCTAATTTCTAGCATTTCTCAGAACCTTTGACTTTCCTTCAAACTTTCTTTTCAACTGTGTTTAGCTTTAACAATTTTCAATTCTTCAATCTTAGCCCTATCTAGATTGTTTTTTTGTTCTATCCCCTGCCTTTCTCCTCCTATAGTTCCATCATTACTCATAAATCCTAAATCTCCAAATCCAAGATTTCCCCACTGTCTTTTAGCAGCTCTGAGATTCTCCCATTGTCAGGTTCCCTACTATGTGCATGCATTTGCTCTTTCACCTCTTAACGTTATCAATTTTAATCAAACACTTCCTTTGGTTCCTCTTAGTCACAGTGCAAAACATAGTTTCTAAATCCTTCTGAACAGATTTCCTTTCAGACTCACTGTCCCATTACAGCAAATCCTCTCTTTTTTTCCTTTCTGTTGTGTTTTTCAGCGTCACCCAGCTTATTCCAACAGTATTGCCTCGTTTTTTATCAAATCATTTTCATCCTCCCATTAGAGGTCTCTACTCCCTGGAATTGCGTGCAGCGAGTAATAATCTTTTTTTCCTCTAATAATCTTTAAGTATGTTAATGGCGCATTTTATTATTGTGTGTAAGTGCCCCAGCATAGACCAAAATTGCATTGTGCCTGGCGCTGTACATACACTGAGGAAGAATGTTAATGGAATTCATCAGCCTTTTTGCAGATCAGGTCTAATAGATTTCCTCATACCCACATTACCATTCCCCAGCATGGCACTCTGGAATTTAATAAGCTTACAACTAAATAATGAAACATTTCACTATGTTATTGACTTTTCAGCTTTCAAAGTAGATGCTTCCACTAACCCCATCCTTCTATTCTCAGCAGCCCCTGCAATGCTACATCTCTTTTGAAAAGGGAACTTAGCACATAGCACTTCAGATCTTCACCAGAAAAAAGAAACTTCTTGGAGAGAATCTTTACTATTCCTTGCAAAAATGAACAACTCCGTTGAAGTCCAGACTGCTTTCTCTACCCTTCTTGTTCATAGTTCCTTTAGTCCCCATTGCAAATTGTAATGCAGCTACAGTGACTTCCTGCCCTTGATTCATGGGTTTGACTGCCCATGTTTTACCAGCATGAGTGTTTTGTTCTAACTAAATAACTTTGCTCTTGTCGTTGTTGTTGTTGATATGTTAAGTTATAAAGTTATAAAACAGATGTTCAAATTTTGGTTAGGCTTAGCTGACTCCAGCCGACTTCCCCCACGTTCTGACCCATGCCAAAGGAGCACCATCTCTGCTGGGAGGCCTCTAGCCTTTGGGAAACCCACAAGATCTGGTTTGTTTTCCTCCCTCTACGTTAAAAGGTTGCTGGTAAATGCTAAGCACTTCAAAACCTTCAGGACTCCAGATTCACTTACAAAATAGAAAGTAACCATTATCAAGTAAAAAATAGCACTTGCTGGCTGATATTACTGGAGAATCAAGATGTTATGACCTGAATTTTCCTGCTTTCTTATTCCTTGCCTAACCTTTGGAAAAAATCGCAGTTATTGGAAGTTTCCAGTTTAGAAAGCCTTATGTCTAATAGCTTAGAGGATAAGAAGAATGGAATCACGTCTGTCCACCACATACTGTGTAGATGTTCCCAAAGGGTAGAAAAAAGGAGCATAGCTATTGCTTTGGAAAGAAGGGCATTTTCAGTCTATTACCTTTAACATCATCAGGGACATTTTCCTCTCCTTTGTTTCTAATTGCACTCTCTAGGCTTCTACATTGCTGAACCGTCTTTCAAAACATCTGCTCTTCATATCCCCTTCTTCCCTTATGTTCCAGCATCTATAAATTTTCCCTCTTTGTAGCTTCCTCTCACAAATCAGAAAGTGTGATGCTATGCTTTTCACATTTATTTCATATAAAAAATGCCTTGGCATTTCGGGTACTATTCCGTGACACTTTTTGGCAAATACTAAGAGTTCAAAGGCAAACACTGCAATTTGGCCAGCATTACTGGGATGGCCAGTGGGCAATTTCAGTTTGTAAACATGAAACCCAGGAATTATGGCATTGATTATACCATTTTGTCGCTGGTAGTGAACATTTTAAATCTCATATATTTTTGGATTTTGCGAGTGGGAAAGGGGGAGTTTGCAGAATTGCTGTTAGAATGTGGGCAATACAAAGGCTTTTCTTTGATGTAATAAAGACCTGCAGATAGGAGTACAGCAAAGCTGATGATTTAATTACTTTGTTTTCCTAATTAAATAGGAATATTTCCTCATTAACTTTATAAGGACGGGAGACCAAAAGCTCTTCACACACATAAACTTATACTTACAGCTTTTTTTCTGGAAGGGAGTATATATTTCTTTAGTAAATATGCTGAGTACAGCACAGCATTCAATTCCTATAAATTAAATGCTGTAGAAAGCTGGAGGGTTTCTCTCCTGAGATTTTTAATAAATATCCGCAGGTCTGAATTTTCTTATTTATTTTTAATTAAGAAAATATGCTTAGAAAGTAAAATAAAAATTCAAAGAAACAGAGATAGCATTTTACATTATTTACCTAAAAAAGAAAAAAGGAGTGGCAAGAACTTGAATTGGTCAATACTACTTTGAACTCTCAAATAAATGGTCTTTGTATCCATCCTAAAAAGGACATATATATTTTATTCTAGAGTCTATACTCAACTTGAAAAGTTAACTCAGTTCAGAAATGAAAGAAAACATCTTTATCTTGGGCATCTACCAGAGCTGCATGTATTTCCAGGGACATGAGCAGAGCATTCTGGCACTTAAACAAGGGACAGATCCTTTTACAAAATATCCTTCACCATCCATTCTCAGTTCTTAATATAGACAGGTATAATTCCTCAAGGAATAGCTGCATGCATATTATTGGCAGCAATCTAATATAACTGTGATATGATGATGCTTCATGCCACAAGTTCAGGAACTATATATAGTCAGAAGTATAGAAGCTAACAGCTCGATTGTTACTGGCAAACGTTTAAAGAAAAGTCATAGCTAGATGGTACTTTGTGCAATAGCTGATTTAGAAGAAAAACGGTTCTGACCAAATGACAATAAGAAAACAAACTCTTTCATGACCAGAATAGATATCTCCTCAGACGTTGGAGGAAAATTATTTAACTCCCTTTAAAAGAAATTTAAAAAATATGTCTGCTTTGTCAGTATCCTCAGCGTTCAAATCTTGCAAACTAGTCGTTCATTACGTTTTCTGAAGGAATTGATCAAAACAGACTTCAGAAAATGGCAAATGTTTACTACACATTTGATTGGAAACTATATAAGCGAGAGCTTGATTCAGTGCTACTCACAATCACTGGTGGCAGTCCATAAGTTTTAAATTGTGAATGAAACTCCCAGTCAAATGTCATTATTTAGAGAAAATTTCCCCTATATTTAGAGGGGAAAAGGAGAAAAACTCTGCCTTTCCTCCCTTTCTCTATCTTTCATATATCCAAGGTTAATTCTTTTATATCTTTATCTCATTTTAGAGTGAGTTTTCAAAAGTCAAGAGTGACCTGGTAAGGTCTGCAGGAGAGCTATCACTTTTAGGGGAGCATTAGGGAAAAAAAAAAGGAGCAAAGACCATGGTCAGTGAAGATCATTCTATCCAACAAAAGAAAGTTTTGAGTTTTAGGCAGTTTTCATGTGAAAGATAAGGCGAAGAAAGGAATCATTTTGGTACAGTCACTACATTCAAACCATCATTTGACTCCTCTTCTACTTGATGGATCTAGCCAGACTAGTGGTTGCACTGCCTGGTAAGGGGAAGGTTAGGGGGAGCCACCTTTCACATCTGAAACAGCTTGTACCTAAGTTGTTATTTAACTGTTTTCTGTGCCTTCCTAGAGGGACCTTGGCTCTCTGCCTCTTTTCGGGGTGCACTAAAAGCCATAAGGCATAAGCCAACTTCGAAGGCCCATAAAGCCTTTCTGCCTTTGCATAACGAGTTCTAGCTTAGTTTGTATTGTCCTTCTACGCCTTTGCTCAAGAATTCAGTGGTGCCTGGTCCCTGGGCAAATTTCAGAGTATAAGGAATATGAAGAGGGAAGAGAATTACATGTTCCTGACATTTCCAAAAAGTGCTCCAACACTGAAATCCAGGCCTTACTTTTTAGAGGTCTAATATGTAATAAGGGCCAAAACCACTCCAGAAAAGTTCCTCCATAAAGAAAAGCTTTGGAATGATAAAATTCACACTTAGGGGTTCAGTAATATTTTCTGTGACCAAGGAATGCTCTTTTCACAATTCCCTGGTCTTTCCACAACTATAAAGAAAGTATTTCAAAAAGAGGTATTTCATACTGTTTTCTAAAAATCAAGAAATACAGAGTCACAGTACAGAACACATTGCATTAACATCACCAGTACAGGACCCTGTTTTTCTCTGCTGCACAGTTTTGGTTTATACTCCAAAAATACCATTTTAGTATTTTGAAAATATACTTTATGCACTTTCAGTGGATAATTGAGCCATGTGCACATTTTAGGACAAATGTTGGGAAAAGTCATGTTCAATACCAATGTCTATACCATTTAAACAATGAAAGCATCAGGTAAGTAACAACATTTGGACAGTAAGTCAATATGACTATGAAAGGTCTCCAATAATGAGCAAACTCAGACCAATACACTGTTTGAGTATTTGGCCTTCCTATTGACAAAGGTTGCTTTCAATCACACTGTATCTATTACCATATCAATCATCACTCTAAATGAATACAACATGATCATTGACGAAGACATCACTTAAGCAGAGAAACTAAAGGTTCTATAAAAGCAAATAATGAAACTTTGGTTGATCACAGCATGAAAATTAGGCCTAATCCTTAATCATTCCTATTTTGTAAAGCAAACAAATTGAAGCTAAAAATGTTAACTCTATTTCTTGTTCAGAAACTTAAAATATATGGAAATTGATATCATATTCTTAATTATTAAAGATAATGCAATCCAATACTTTGTTTGCTACACAAATTAAGATATGGAATTGAACTGATGAAAATGATTTACGTGCAGGATTAAAATATTGGCAGCTTTATAGAGTGAAATGTCACTATACTGCTGTACCTTCAAGTTTTACATTTCCTCCTTTGAATCCCTGTCAGCCTTCATGAACACTGGAGAGTTTAATCAATGCTTGCAGTAGCCATAACATAACACTGAATATTTTACCTGTGTAATAATCAAAGAGCTGTTTAGCACAAGTCTACAGGAGAAATGACAAACATATATTGCAATTGGCAAGGTTACAATTTAAATTGTATTAAAATTAAATTCTCATATATTCCTATCATTCCTATCTCTCCATGAAAGCAACCTGTATTTTATAACAGCTCAAGGTAGCCTAAGGCAATCAAATTGTATTTAGGATGACTCAGACATCATAAAATTCAAAGACTTATGAGCTCATGTGTTTGAATCACTTTTTAATTTGTATGATACAAAACACTTGTGAACAAGCATTTCATTTTTTTTTAAATACTCTAAAGGGTGGAATTCAGATTGTAATTTTTGCTACATTTTTTGAAGATAGTCAATATCAAAGACAATACCAAGGTGGGAGAGGAAAGGAAAGACTATTATCCTGGTGTTGTAGCAGCCTGCTCACCTTATAAAATAATTTGATGTGAAGCTAAAATAAATTCAGGAATCAGGAAATAAGAACAGTAGAATCACATGAAGTTTAGGAAATTAAAAAGAAAATTCAGGGAGATTTGTATAAAATGGTGTCAAACGTAGAACTTTGTTTCAAAGCTGAGAATCAAAGACATCAAAAGAATTAACTTAAAAGACAGCTAGAAAATTTTATAGAAAAGGAAAGAAGATTTTAGGATAATGTCACAGATCAGAGAAGAAAGTCTAAGATAAACTTGAAATCCACTAGAAACAACTTGTCTCTAATAGGGTTCAATTAGCATTCTTTATTTAAATAAACAAAGTTACATTTTCTGCCAACTTACCAAAAGACACCAAAGTATAAAATAGTCTCAACAGTGTTAAATTATAAACCACTTAAATAACATCAAAAGGGAGGGGAGAAAGCACTAATTTTGTTTAAAAATTTCCTAATGTTTATGGAAAAAATAATCCCTTTTTGGATATTTCAGTAAACTGGTGTAAATAATGTATTATGTCATAGATAAATATTTGAAAATGTAAAAAAAAAAAAAAAAACCATAAATGACATTCCTGGTTGTGTTATCCTTTCAGCAGCCGACCCGATCTATTAAATATCTCTTGGATTAATGTTCTGAGTGGTATTTTGCCTAGATGTATGCTAGAAGCATATAGAAATTTAAGAATATATAAAGTACTCTGGTCCACCTAGTCAATCCCCTCATTGCTATAACACTCAGCAGGAAAGCCTGATTTTTCCAGCGGATGTATCCAGCTATATCAAATGTTTAATCCACCTGTGCAAGATAGCCAATTTCAGAGCATTTATTCATGGAAGTGGTTTGCTTTACTATCTCTAATTCTATGTCTGATCACATGCACAGTGGCAGTTTTATAATACAAAAATATGCAATACTTCAAAAAGGTTCATTAAGCTAACTCCTCTTACTAAGGTAATTTACATTTACTGTACCTCAGGCCATTGCAGGTGCCACCGTTTTAGGCAAACATGAATTGAAAGCGGCAATTTTTACCCCATCTTGATCTTCATTTTTTTCACAGCCAGCATTCAGCAAGGCTAAGCGGGCAGAAGTAGGAATGATTCCACAACATGCTGTTTCTTGTCCTGGATAGCAATATGCAGTGTAATGGTGTGACTGATAACAATTCTCAGAGTTTCGGCATTTGGGTTCTGGTTCTTGCACCCTTCAGGTCTGGATATTAAGCCAAATGATATTCAGAATTTTTAACCTGCACTTTTACTGTGAAACATATGACAGTTCTCTGTTCCTACCGATTTCCTATAGATTAATCTTTTTAGCCGGAGGACATATGTCTCAAATGCAACTTTCTTCCCAATATGTTTTTGTTTGTACCTCTGGTCCCTTTCAGCTTTGTGAAGATAAACAGCAACAACTGCAGCGGTGGAAAAATAATGGCTTCATTCTGTTTTGAAGAAGGACAGAAGCTGGAGATGAAAGGGGCATTTTTTGCTCCCCTCTCCCCCTATAGTACGCACATGAGGTCACATGATTTTATTTTTCAGTAACATGGAGCTAGGATTTTAGAACCTAGGACAAAATTGCAAAACATTATTTTCACTGTCACGACTCAAGCTGAAACAGCCTAAAGCAACATCATTGCCTACAGGTCCACTTGTGATCTGCTGAAAAGAAGGCCTGCACACTGGTTTCCAAAGTTATCCTAGAGTTTGTGGCAAGGAAAATTAAAAAATTATCTTTAAAAAGGAATTATTTTAATGTAATAGAAGTTTATTTGTAGTGTTCTTATAAAATTTACAGCACTGGCACTTTAAGCAAAGAAAGAAGGTTTAGGCTGATATACGGATAAGGTGATGCAGAAGGACTGGTAGGGAAGTAATCATGGAGAGATTAAAGCCACTCATGGAGGCTGAGTGGCTTGAGGAAAGTTATGACAGTATTATGGGGTTATGTGGTTAGTGCCTCGAAAGATCAGCTCTGACTAGGTCAGCGGGACCAGGAGGTGTTTGCTACCATGTAAAAAGTACCGCACTGTGTTAGCTGAAGCAGAAGTCAAGTCCTGGATAGGCTATGGGGATTTGCAAACAGGTGAGAACAATGTAGCACGTGCCTGTCATTATGGTGAGTAGAAATGAACAGATCATGGCAAAGCCATTTCCAATGGATCCCATGAATGCTGGGCAAGCTCTGAGCAGGTCCCACATCCTGTTCCACCACTGCCCTTTCAGAACCTACCTTTGTCAGGTAGTTAGATGAAAGCTCCTCAAGCCTTCATCTCCCTCAGGGTTAGTGTTTTTCTTCGCATCAAAACTTATGCTCTCTACTCAGTTAAGTCCATCAGTTTCTATTGTCCTCTTTGAAGAGAGGCACTCCTTCCCTAATAGCCTTCATTAAAATGAGGAACTGTTTACAAAATATATGGTCATGATACTTTAGAACTTGCCAACACTTTGATATATTATTGACTTTACAAATCAATCTAATTTCAGGTATCTTTTTATTATAACTTGCCATAAAATAATTTTTTTCATATGGCTATTAACATAGCCCCTTCCATCAAAATTTTATTGCAATCCTTTGATTGGTCCTGCTTTTGCTAAGGTAGTGCAGGTTCTATCAATAACTTGCCAGGCAAGTCGGCCTGTTTGTTCTAAACAGGCATCTCATTTTTAACTCCACTTATTCAGAATAGGATGTGTAATTTACTGTAGCTGACATGGAGAATCTTTGATCTCTTTTTATAATCCCAAAACACTACAGGCTTACAACAGTGAGTGGGCTTAGCCATGTGACTTCCATTAAAATCAATGAGACTCTCATCATATGATTCCCACATAACCATTGAAAATTAATTATTCATAATAATAACACATTTCTCTTTCCATTTGAGCATTGCAAACATCCCTTGCAAATATTAATTAATTAAGCTTCTAAAGATGTGAAGTACTAATGAGGTAGACAGTTGGTACCCTTTTTTATACTTGTGGATACAGAGACAAAGCAGGACAATTCTAGGTCTACGTAAGGAAATTTAAAAGAAAATCCCTTTGCTCCTCACTGGTTTTGATAAACTGCAGATAGATGTGGTGGGAACTATAATGTAAAAATACCCCAAAGCCTTATAGACACTTTATCCCCCAAGTACAAGACTTAAATGATAAAAAATGGCAACGTAAAATCAGTCAAGGGCTATGGCTCTTAGGATTTCCTTTTGTCCAGCACACAAACCTAAAGTGACCTAAGGAAATTCACAGTGAGTTTGTGCTCGAGTGTGAAATAGAATTGACTAGTTTTCATTCCTCAAACCCTTATTCTCAATATTAAAAGGCAATCCTTCCCTTGCTTACCACTGTTATCAGTTCAGATTAATCACCTCAGTCCCAGATTTCAAATGTACATTAAAAATGGCGTCTGCCTTTTGCCATTTGCCCTTTTGACCACAAGCTAAAATATAGAACTATCTTTTAGTAGGTTTTATGGAAGTCAAAACAACTGCATATTGAATATTGCCTGACTGAAACAATAAGCTGTTGACTGTGAAGTTACGGAAACAATATTGTTTTCACCTTTTGATTTGTGCAGATATCATGTGCAAATAGTGACGCTCAGCCTTCATAAATCTATTAATTTTTGGGTGTCTGATCCCCAGTTCTAGACACCCGCAATTCTCCTTATAGGCCATGGTGAGAATTAGACACCAAATTAGGACTATGTTTCAAAAAAGCCAGAGCAGGGAACTGCTTATGCTAAGCAATAGAAAACATAAAAGAGAGCTGAATCCGAAATCCCAACTACCTCTTGGATTTAGGCCGTATGGCTAGATGCCTAACCCAAAGCTTTCTTCTCCTAGGATTCAGTGTCCACATTTTACTTTTGGGAGTGGATGATTGCCTTTTCTTTAGAAACACAGGTAGAGGGAAATGTGAAGGTGATAACAATATACTCTTTCTGCCAGCTGTTTAACGGAAAATACATAAACAGTCCTAGGAAGTATGGGCTTTCCCAAAGAAGAGTGTGCTGTTACCAACAGAAACAGTAGTCGTTCACTGACTCTGGAGTTTACCTTTCCAGGGCCCAGGCATCTCACATCCATTTTCTTCTTTTATTTGCAAATGATTCTTTTTCAAAGGAATGACAGAAAATGGCATTAGTCAAGATTATTTTGTCATTATGGTGTCACTCTCAGAAGGTGAGAGTTGATGGTTTCTGTCTTCTCAAACTGAAGAGGACCTAGAATTTATGTAACCTACTTGCATCTGAAGCCTCATTATTAGTTACCTTGTGGATGAAGTCCTGACTTCATCAGAAGCTTTGGAATGATAATAGCTGTGAATGTTTGTTTCATGTTGAAGTCTGTGCTATTCGTCTCTGTAAAACATACTTAGAAGATGCCTAATAAACCAGACTACTCAGAGGACTGAGCCCCCAGGCACCCCACCTTAAATCCCCAAAAGACTTAGGTATTGAGATGGCTGTAGTTCTGTGAAGGTATGCGGTAGTCATTTGCTGCATGCCTATGAAATTTGATTAGTTAAAAATAAAATCTCCAGACGGTTTATGACAATTTATGAAACTTACCTCTCATGTGTCTGTGCTTTGTCTGCCTTCTGTCTTTCAGAGAGGCAAAAGAGCAGCAATCAGTGAATTAGTTAGTCACTATGAGAGCCAGCCTGTCCGATAGCACTTGCAGAAGTTGGGCACCGTGGACTTGTCAGAAACATAAGCAATATTTGACTCTCTGAAGTCCGTGGCTCCTAGTTCCTACAAAATTCAGGTGCATTACCTAATTGGCATACTGTACCCCACTGATTTTTCCCTACTTTCATCATATCAGCTCATTTCATACCATATCACCTAATGTACAGGGCATCCTTAGATTTCCTCACAATTTAGACTACGCTTTAGTTCAGATATAACAAATGGACAGCAGCTCCAGAAAGACAGCAGCCCATTATTTTAACATCAGAATTACTTTGCCCATCCTGTAGAAATCAGATAAATGATTCAAAATGTATAGACTGCAGTAATTTATCTAAGTTATTACATTAACATTTACCTACAAAATCAACAAGCTACATTGTTTTCAATTAAACATGCGTTCCTAAAGTAATATGGCATTCCAGTAAGCACCTTGAAATGGCATGAAACCTGTGACAAAAGACTGGCATTGTAAAATGGCAATCTCACTTTGTTTTGGTATATAAAAAGTAGAGTCGATGTGAGCTGGCAAAACTTCAGCTTGTCTGGAGCATTACGATATTTACCAGCAGCTACCTAAGCGCACTTGCAAATCAAGGAGTTTGTGATGCAAGGTCTGAGACTGTCTTCTTGCAGTTGCAAAGCCAGAAATGCAAATTACACTTGCTTAAACAAAGGCTAAGCTTCAGGAGGCTGGGAAAGAAACTTGCCAGCAATGTGATATACTTTTGTCTCTACTCATGCTTCTGTGCCTAAGAACATATTGTGCATTGACAACAGCGTCGCCCTAAATTTCAAATCTCTTTATTATTATCAGTTTAAGTCACAAACATAGCATTAAACTTTTTGTATCTGACTTATTAGATTTAGAGTGTTGGTGCACCAGTTCAAGGTAACTAAACAGCTTTATTATATCAGCAATAGTGTTGCAAGATATCCTCATTGTATTCTGAAGGACTTAATTTAGGGAGAAGATACTGTATAACCTTCTACACTTTTTTTTTTCTATTTTAGAGACCCATAATCAGATATGTAGTGAGAAAACACAAAAGGAGGACTGTAAGATCCTGTGGGAACAATAGCAGGAGCCATACCCTTAATCTAATAGGGTGTATTTCAGTATAGTGCACAAAAAATAGGTATTTTCTTTGTATTAACAATACAGCTATCTGAATAGCACTTGTCCATGTAGCATGCTGAATATTTACCCTTATTTGCCAAGAGTTTTTAAACAGCATATCATGGTTATTATAAATGTTCATAGCAGTTTATCAAATAAAAGAGGAATGATCTTCTAAATTAACCCCCTTTGATTCAAACTTTTTAAATGCCATATCCGGTCCTCAATGGAAGCATCACCTCCACATTAATAACTAATATCAAGTAATAGCATGTATGCCACAGTGAAAACAAAGGAAGCAAAAACTTCCACTATTTCCATTTTATGAGGTTATTAAAAAGAAACTAAAAACACCATTTTGCTGTTGGTAGATTCACAAACCTCACAGCTCTAGGTGTAAAATGAGAGGAAGCTGCTCTGAAATCGAAAATGAACAATAGATTTAAATAGTACCGAAGGCATGAAAATAGCTGGCTACAAGCCCAGACTCTATAAATAGTACCAAACTTGTTCATCATAACTCCACTGACGATGACAACATCATCAGGAAATGAAAACAGAAAAAGCAGAAAAGGAATAAAAGAATGGACCTCAGGAACGAAAGGCCAAGCTTTTCCAGAGCAAGCTACTCAAGTTAGACAGGAGTGTGAGGGTGGGAAAGCAGCAATGGCAACTGCAGTGCTGCAAGTCCTGCAATGTTATGATGCCAGCAAAGGAAGCAAGAAAAAGACAAGGAACCAATCCACTGCAGAATTAGTGTTACTGAAGCAGATTCTTAATTTTTATGGGATTGGTGAAATGTAATGTTTATCATTTGTCTTCAGCGTGATGAATACAGTATGTGATTTATACAAACAAAACCTTTCACTTAGCACAGAAGTTATGACATACCCTTCCTTCCCTTTTCCATGTAAATCCCTTTAACTTTTAAACAAAACCAGAAATAGCATCGATACTACACAGATTTTTTTTTAGGCTTTCGTCTTCAAGCTTAAGAACACAGAACTACAAACTCTGTGGAACAATGTAATCATTAACATGAATAAAAATAACCTGAAATTATAGCAGTCTATATGGAAACAACTGACTCCTGGAAAATACAGGCAAAAATATTCCCCTGTAAAAATATAATATGAATGCAAGAAGAGCTAGAGGCGAAAAAAATAAAACAAAAACGTTCTGTTCACATAGATGGGAAACATAAAATATACTTGAAATAAAACAAAACAGAAATAGATTCCAGTGCTATGATACTGAGATCAGAACTCAAATCCGGAGAGAGAGCATGATGAATTATCATATAAGCTCATAAATCTGAGTAGATGATTTCATTTGCTATCATTCCCCAATTGATTTCTGAAATCCTTTCTCCCTTTGATTAGAAAGTTATTCTACAATAATTTCTATGGGACTCCTTACAAGGTGAGACACTACTTACCATGAGAAAAGGTGGCAGATTCTTGCCATCAGTATTTAAGGCCACATAATTTGTATCATTAAAAAAACAACCCCCCCCCCCCCAAAAAAAAACCCAAAACAGAAAGAATATACAGACAATCCCACAAACTCTCTTTCCCATTCACTCTATTGCCTACTTCCTACCTGTCCCTGTTATCCCAGCACTTAAAAGGCATGGTATTTGCCTGAAATAACTCACGTGGCTGGCAATTTGCAACACATCTGCTAATGGGCTGAGCTGGTATTGGTGATTAATGAAGGCTCTGGTCTTTCACTACCAACACGTACCTACCTCTTCACCCAATTTGAGGAAGGTGAAAATGGCACTCTTCTGAGGGACAAGCAAAGGTCTAAACTAAATAGACTTATGGTAGAAAACTCAGGAGCAGTCAACTTTTTGGAGGACCGAGATTACCAAATCGCTACATAACCTTGATAATTAACCCACTCCACCAAGGAGAGGTTTAGACTTTACAGAGGATGCATTTTGTTTTGGAAAAAGTTAAAAAATGCACATGCACAAATGCAGTCTTTCAAAATAAAATTACAGAAATATTTAGCCATGATCTCAGAAGACCATGATGACCATGATTTCAGACTACTATTCACTCTGCCACTTTTTTGTGACATATTAACAAGGGAAACTTTTGGATAAGATGTAGTCCTGTAGGCATTATACTCAGGGAATTTTCTGTCCTGTGTGCCTTTGCTATGAAATTAGTTCTCTCTTACTGGGATTGTCCCTAGGCCAGGAAAAAAAAAAAAACAAACCACCAACAACAAAGACAATAACATAAAAACTTTTGGTCTGAAAGTTCCCAGTTTACAGACTTTTTACACTAGGAAAGCTGCAAGTTTCAGGCAAATGCCATGCCTTTTAAGTGCTAGGGTAACAGAGACAGGTAGGAGTGGGTGACCGAGAGAAGGGAAAATAGAGCCTTTGTGGGATGGTGTGTATTTTCCTTTTGATTTCGATTTTTTTTAATTTTGTTGTTGTTTTTTAATTAAGAGTTGTGCAATGTAACGTGGTATAAGCCTTATGAAGCTATTTAAGGTAGAAAGCATAGTATAAAATAATATATATATTACATATGTGCATTGAGTAACATACAAAATGTGAAGTAAAAGTTTTATAAAGTATTGTTTATCTAAAAAGGAAACTTTCACCTCTGATAACATACTAATTTTATCATGCTCTTCCCTACATATTTTAAAAGTGACCGCATTTATAAAAAATTATAAAAATAGAGATGTGATCCAAAAAGTTGTTTCAAAGCACAGTGAAAATGCTCATGCCACATGTATATAAATGCAACAGAATGAAATTTGACTTTGCTACCAAGTCAGGTGCAGAAGGTCAGATTTCCTGGCCTATCTGAAGTTTTCTTGATAAGAACATAGAAAAATGGACTTGGAAGCGCACTTATGTTTTCCGCATGCTGGAGCCAGCAGGGAAAGTTTCACTCCTGGTCATAGAGCTGTTCCCAGCAATGGCTAAAGCCATACAGTTGCGAGGAGCTGTTCTAGCTACTAGAAACCAGCTGAGCACATGCACCACTTCCGCTAGGTGCAAGGAGAAGCTGAGGTAGCTTAGGCAGAGATCTTCAAGTCATTTCACGTACTATTAGTTTCTGGATAAAAAGTTTCATCTAGGACTTGGGTTGTGGAGTATTCATGAGGGGAGCTGTGACTAGGTTAAAATGAGAAAACGAGAGTGCATCACAAAATACTTAGATGTACAAATGAATTTTGTTTTCAAAATATTCCACAAATATATAATATAAACACAGGATATAAATACTTCATCTAAAGTAATCAACATAATGTCAGAAGCCACGCTGTGAAAGTTAGAAATCTATATCTTGTTATCATCATTTATGGCAAAACAATGTTGATGCAATGCCCTAACAACTATGTGGTGCCATGAGGTGCCCAAAGGCTGCAAATATTTTCTGGGACGTTGATTTACTTATGGTGGGGTGAAAGCAAACAAACAAACAAACCCAGAAACACTCACAATGTTCCAGGGTGAATTGACTAAGTCAGACAATCCTTCCACTTTTGAGAAGAACAGTTTAGGGACCCTTTAATTCTCCTCACCCCCTAGAAATGACGGCGCCCTGCCACAGAGGAACAGGTTTTGTGCTAAGCCTCTGCTTAGACTATATTTCTCCTACCAGATTTTCCTGCCAGAGGCATCAGTAGGATTTGAAAGCAAGGGCTGTGGGCCACAGATAGAAATTCAATATTTTGGGGGAGAAAAAGATAAGCCCCAGGAGCTCTGTGTTTTACTGCTCTCTTCACTGTGGAGAGTGGCACTTGATGTGATCCTCACTGTTGAGCATGACACAATACATTTCAGAGCTGAAACTATTGGACTGTAGCTAGATTTTGCTTTAGGGTGGAAATAGGTAGTGTTCTAGAATCAAGAAAATACAGAAAATCATGAGGATGTTGAGCCCTCCCAAAGCAAACAAACTGCACATAATATAATAGAGCTAGAGGCATGCTGCACTGCCCCCACTTTATGTATGCACAAACATACACACACACATACGCACAGACATGCACACTTTATTTATTTAATTCTGTTTAATATAAAACACAGAACATTTCTTAGCATGCAGAGCCTTGTCACTCGCTTGCGAATTGCATTAAGTCATCTCACCTGGGGCTTAGTATTCACCCCATGTAGGCATGCAAACCAAACTGAAAAAAAAAAAAAAAAAGCCTGGAGACTGTTTGTATTATTTAGCATCCCACTTGGGATTCTAAGAATTCATAATCAGCTACTACTTTATGGTCAAGTTAATCGTATCACATCATATCAATGATAGGTGTAGAAATAAAAACTGCTTAGCAGGTTTTGGGTAATCACACTCAGTTTGCAATGCTTTCATGATTTCTTTAATAGGAAAGAAACCTACCTCCACACAGAAGTGCACAGCTCTGAACAGAAACACTGCAACTCTACATGCTGCTTTTAGGTGTGTGCTGATTAGTTATTTGGATGCCTAAGAGTAGTGACTCTTAAGTGTAAGTGGGGCTCAACCCTTGACAAATAAGTCAAGGGGGAAACAGTTGTCTACATGAAAAGATGCTTAAAATCTGAGGATAGAAAGCCTCAGGAAAGGGAGGAAAAAGATTGTAAAGTTAAGGCACTAAGGAAAAAAGGAAATACAGTAATGTATTAATGTTACACACAGGATGGGAGGAAATATAGATAATTTTAATATATATGCAAGAAAATGTTATTGAAAAAGCAGTTCTTTTCTCCTAAACAAAATGAAAGATAAAGTTAACCATGGCTTAAAATAGTAGGATACTGAGCTCCCTTTAAAAACGTCACAAATATTTTCAAACATTTTCTGAGATATTTGCCCATCTGTAATGATAACTAAGAGGGAGAAACAACAGTCTACAAATATTTTAAGAAAGTAAACACCAATGAGGAAGGATAATCATTTAGTATAATGACAGTAGGTATGTTATTTAAATAGAAGTACTGGGATGTTACTAAGATCTGGAAAATGTATAATGACAATTTAGGAAAAATTCCTAATAATGGCACCTATTGCCTGCTGGAATACTACCCTGGAAAGTGTGTGTGCTCTGGTCAATTTAAAACTCTCTTCTTTGGTGCTGAGGTTGCTCTAAGATGCATAGATCATTTCAGCTCCCAGTCTATCCATAATCAAGGGGGAAAAAAAAGTGCCTTAGTGTCACCATTCCTATAGGTAGAAGCTGAGAAGTTTGAAAACTAGTGAAGCTGAGGAGTTAACCTTTCTGTCTGTTTGCTGGCATTTTACCTTTTACAACTTCTGCAACCGCATCAAGCTTAAATGTGCAGCTGAATCCAGCGTTTCAAAGTAGCATTCTTTTCAGATGAAACATTACCCACTTTCTTTTAATGCCAGATTTCCATTCTGTTTTAACATTTAATTACGCTAGAAGTTGTTATTTCAAGAAGCTGTGGGTTTGAAACTGCTTTATTTATATAAAAATGATATTTATCACAATTTTTCAAGAAGGCTATGTGCCCTACTCTTCTGACTAATTTTTCAGTAGAGATGTGGCATACTAACATTTTTTCACTGATAAATATTTTTATTAGCTTTATAAACACACTAAAAAGTTGTTGAAAATGGCAAAAATCAAACTAATTTTAGTGAATTATAACAAAGTTACACTAAGGTAATAGAAAACATCTGCTGGCAATCTGTCATTTTAAGGAAAGGTTTGTTGTCTACAACACTTAGGGTTGAATTCAGAATCCACTGATTTCAGAAAAATATATGTTTCTTTCAAAAAGTCTAGGAGTGTAACTAACTGCTTAAGATATCAGAAATCATTTAAAAAAATGTTCATAATTGTCTCTATTTGATTTTTTTTCTAATAAAGTTGAAGAGATGTCACAGGGCTTGGACAAGGCTGGGTCCCGACTTGACAGCAGCAGTGGAAGTGGAAGAGACTTCAGCTGATCACTACTGTAAAATTAGAGTGGGGGTAGAGGCCACTAGCGCCACTTCCGAACTGACTGGTGTGGAGGGCTGTCCTGCAATCTTCCCAAGCTGTTGTGGGGTTTTGAACACAGATATTGTTTCTTAGGAGCCAATTCAATTAGATCATCTGCTTAGCTGCTTAGGAAGTGTTCAAACCAGTACACCTGGGAAGAGAGAGAGAGAATGAGCCCTTCCTCTGAGTTGTCCAGGAAAAAGAAAACTGGGCCTATGTGCAGTAAAAAGAAAACCTTGTCCTGGTGCCTCAGAGGACTACAGAAAGCCCAAGACCCTGAGTTCATCTCCTGCTCAAGTTTGGCAAAGTCTTAGTCTGAATTTCAATCGCAGGAAAGTCATATTCTCATCCTGGTTCTGGAAAGTTGATACTGCTCATGTATTAAGCAGTGAAGGACAAGCAAGTTTCTGAATGCCTAACTCTAGCTCAGAGTCCAGCCATTGACAGTAAAAAATATTATACTTGAGAATGTCAAGCAATATTTCCTGTGTAGGGTGATCACACAGCTGTGGATATTTTAACCTGTTGCGGCTGGTGCACTTAAAAGGTATTTATTTGATCAGGGAAGCACTGCTAATTAGTAGGAATTGCCAAGGGAAGTATGACTTTGAACATACTCTGTATCTCATAGTCACAAGTAGAGGCCTTGGCGTTGTTTCCCGTGTTTGCATTTTACTGGCATCATCATGGGTGGCCAAAACAAAACTTCTTGTAGGACCAGAGTTTAAATACCTTCAATTTTGTTAGCTTATTCTTGTTGATTCAGCTGTACTGGTGACCATTAAAAAGCTACTATTTAGTCATGGTTAAGTCACAGCAATACTTTATATCTCAGAGGAACTGTGCTGGGAGTGTTTCACATCAGCTCTATTCATACTAGGTATAAGTGATACTGTAGTGAAGAAATTACTTTCAAGGTTGATCCTTAGAGACAGGAGAGAAAGAGCTACAAAGTTCTGTCTAGTCTAAGAAACAGAAACTTCTCACAGAGAGTGAAGTATCTGAACTAAGCAGCAGTTGAATCTCTGTGTGCCATTTCCACTTGTAAAAACTGTCATTTCTGCTGGTAGAAGTTCTCATGTCCCTTTTCTAGGGTTCTCCCCCTGCCACCCAGGTTAGGGGGAACTCTGTCTGAGCTTTCCCTGTTTCAACATGCATAGGCTGCTATCCGGTCCGGTGACTTTCCCATGGTTTCATCCCTGCATACACTAGGTTAACCATGGATTTCAAGTGAGCTGAGATTTGATGAACCTGGCGTGAGGTCAGGCTAGTAGTGAAATGAAGTGCTGATGTTACTAAGATTTGCATAACACTTTTCAGTGTGAACTGCTACAGATCTATGAGAACTGCTGTAAAGAATTTCAAGAGACACAAAGAAAACTGCCTAATGAAAAAGAGCTCATAAACAAAGCCAAGCCAAATAATAATAAAAACTCTATGCATGTTTTGTCTAGATACTTTTTGATACTGTACATTTCCTGTTTTGACAGTCGTTTTAACTGCTACCATACATCAGTTTAAGGATATGATAATACTACAATAGCCGCTACAATATATCACTTTCATAGTAGTTCATTTTACTGAAAAATGCTGTTGTACTGTTAATGATAGAGTCCTCTTCTTTTTAAGAAAATATATTTTAATGTACTGTCTTTGCCATGAGCTACATCCTTTAGCCTTCACTCAGATAAAGCTTCTGATTAGCTCTCTGTTAGTTTTGGCTAAGAAAGGATGACAAGATCATTGGCCCTCTGCATGTAAAAAATTGATTTCTAACTTTTCTGAGAGAGTGAAAGAAATTTAATGGGTGTGGAAAGAAACCTCAATATACCAGAGAACAGAAATAAATTCAGTTTGAAAATGAAGATGCACCTACAGTATCCTGTCATGTCTTATATCCATATCAACATTGCTTTAGAAAGTCGAGTGTTGGCAATTGACTAAAACTCAAGGAAAAATACTAGCCAGTATTGACAATTGCCTGAGGAAAATTCTGATCCTTTAGACAGCAACATGCTAAAAAAAAACAAACTGAACAACAAATAAGATGATAAAGAATGCAGAAAATATAAACAAGAAGAACACTGACAAACTATGAAAGAGGAGCTTAGATCTTTTGCACTACACTTACAATCTTCAATTTCTAAATAAAGAATTGAAGAAGGAAATTAGTTGGAAAACACAAAATGGCACACGAGTTACAGTAAAGTAAATGCTGACTTAAAGGTATTAAAAATGAATTTGAATGGAAATGAAAAAGAGGTGTTGGGTTACAGAAAGCAGCCTAGGTGGCTTCTGGTGAATTGGTAGAAGTTCTCATGTCCCTTGGCCTTTATTTTAATTTCTGTAAAACAAGAGCTTATGGAAGCTTGTGAATATATTTTCACTACCTATCATGCAATATACTTGCAGTTGGACAAACAAAATAAAATGTTATAAGGACTTCAAAGATGATTATTCAAAATTTAGAGTAACAGATTATTACAGAGTCCAGTGGAAAAATTAATATCGCCACCTATTGGTGAAAATGGAGAATGCCAAATAAGTCTTGATAATTTGCATATCCCCAAGGAAGGTCTTGGCCTGTATAGAATGACTGATAGAAATTGTTTTAGCATTGTTTTGATTTACTTGACATGAGTTAGCCCAGGAACTACATAAACTAGTTTGTGTGAAAAACGCCAGTACTACCATACTTCTTACTCATATGGTCGATGTCACTGCAATCAAAAAAAAAAAAGTGTAATAATTGTGCAATTGTGTAATGTTTTTAACACCAGCACCTCTCTAACAATGTTAAATTAAATTCATTAAAAGCATAGCTTATATGGATCACTGAGACTGTTTTACTCTCACTTTCTTCTCAGCTTTATCTCATTTTCTTCCTGTCATAAAATCCGTCCTTTGATATACTCAATATTCCTTTCTCCTTGTTCTTCTTGGCTTTCCTTTCTTGTGTTAAGTCCACTATTTCTCTTTTATATTTGATATCTGCACTTCTCCCATTTGTTCACATTACCATCCATCTATCCGTACACAACCACATGCACATTTCCCCCCTTACACAATCTCTCTGCAAAATGAGCAGCGATGCTCCATCTCAGAAATTTGCCTTTCTGTTAAAGAAAAAAAACTAACGGATGAAGCTGTTGTGCTTCTCCTTTCCTCTTCCTCCTCCAATATATCTCTCTACATCACTTAAACAAGTAGCAACGTCAAGAGATACAGTTTCCCTTCCATTTTTGGTAGAGTAGCACCTTTAGAAAGCTTGTTCTACACTTGCTGGTACGTGGGTCAGTATACAGCACTCTAGAAGAGTCAGCAAATCCATGGCCTGCCATGCGCATATTAAAATCCCACAACCCAAAGCGGTTAAGTTTTATCAGTCTTTTTTTTTTTTTTTTGCTACACATGATAACGTACCATTGAAATGTGCTCAGACACTACAGTTATTTCTAAAATGCATTTTTAACTATTCAGATGCCTATATAGGACAGTTCATTTTGATATACATTTGCAAAAGAACTTACCTGAAATTATGTGGACAAGCTCTTTGTTAGAAGCCTTCTCTCTAAAATAGTATCAGCCCTTTCATGCTCCTCCCTCTCTTCCAAGAGCGTAAGAAAATAGAAATGCCTTACAGAGTACCCTGAAGGTTTACAAAGATGATTTCAATAAGTTCACAGCTGAAGGCACCTTCAGGGAAACTCTGCTGCCAGTCCTCCCTCTCAGATTTACAAGATATCAGTTCAAGTCCCTCAAATGCCTGCAGCTATTGTGAAAGTCTCATGCCATTTTGGTTTTTATAGGTCAAAAACATACCTTAAATTCTACACGAAAAATCAATAGGCAGGCTGCGCAACCTTGCAAGCACAGTAGCCATGTGCTCCCACCAACATGCAATGTTTAATGAGAGGACCTTTTTCACTAACTTAGGCTTCTGGATAAACTGATGGTCTAGCTCCAAAAAAAAAAAAAACAAAACCATGCGACAACATGAAACAACGTAAAGTTATAAATATTAAGGTATAGACCACTGTAACAAGGTTTCTGTTTTTCTCAGGGCAGGAGAAGAGCTGCACCCAAATATGGCATTTGAACACAAACCCATCCAGCCAAATACTGGGGAAGGGACAAGAGGGGATGATGAGGGGTGGGAGGGAGAGGCTTAGGATATAGATCAGTGAAAGAAATCAAACGTATCTTGAAATGTATGAATAAATAAGAGACCAGCTATTTGTCTCAGGAGCCTAACTCCATCCTATGTAGATACAAGATACCTAACAGTTCTAACACGCAACATAGTGAATGAGAATTTTCATATCTCTGTGTTTAACAACAAAATTACCCTAACCTGCAATAACATAAAGCTCTCTTTATCACACAGTTTCATGAAACATTAGCAGAATGTATTGTATAAGTTGTTCTAGGAGAAAAGAAAAAACACTGCTGCTGTGGTACTGCTGATTTGTAGGCAATCCCCACAGTTTTGTGCTAATCTTGTACCATTAATAACACTCAAACCAGTATCACTTCATATGTTATCCTAGATATATGTGGTTGATAGATTTCTCAGGAAGACCTGTGGTCAGCTTTAGAGTGGCCACAGAGTCAGACTAAAATTTTATATTCATGGTTTGGTCTGGGCTGTCCCCTTGAGTGCAATACTATCTTCAAACAAGGTATTTCTTGGCAAAGGCTTTTCTTTTCTATAAAAATGAGTACTTCACAAAGTCTTTTATTTAATTATTTATTTATTTTTTATGAGTGGACTAACAGATACAGATTATGGTTATGGTTTAGAAGTCTGGAATGATATCAAAGAGTTTTTTTTTTTTCCTATCTGAGGAGTAATAGTAACCTATTTTACTATTGGATCCGTCTCTCACAGAAAGATGATCTGAAAGGAGATGCATAATTCATTTAATCAGAACTCTGATATTTAAGATGTAAATGGTAAAGTTATTTTCATATTATTTATGTGGTATTATTTGGGGTGGGCCAGTAAAAATATTTCTATTTTTGAAAATATTCTTCTTTACTATATGATATCTTATGTCAAAGAGGAAGATAAAATAATTAGCTCCACTGTGAAATAAAACCATGAAAAGGGAGGTTTTTCTGTAGCTTTATAAGTGGTGCATAAGGCGGACGATTTTTAAGCTGTTCTTTAATCTTTTTTCTGTCCTTATATAATTTTGCAGCACCTGACATATGATCCTTGTGTTTCACTGGAGGACTCCAGTAAAGGCTTCAGTCCCGCATTCAGATTCATCCCTCTGATTGTTCAACACTGCATAAACATCTGTTTATTAGTTCAAACCCTAATTTTGGGAACAGTCAAGCAAGAGCCTGGGTAATAAAACAATGAAGTGCAATAGAGGTGGAAAGACAGGGTGACCATTTTTAGGATTCAGTAAAACATAGGCCAGTTTCAGATAGGACATTCCCAGCTTATGAATGGTAAGGAACAAAAAACAATGGCTTTGGAAAGACAAACAAGAAGATGGAGCATCACAGCAGAGAAGTGTGGAAGAGCAAAAGTGTTAGGGAGCTATCCAGTAAGAAGAACGACCAGATAATTAGGGAGAGAGAGAGAGATTTAAAGTTGTCCTGGAGTTCAAATGCCACAGTCTAAAAAGGAAGAACGTACTCTCAATACACTCATTACTTCACGTCTGAAGGGAAGAAATGATGCTGCGTTTCTACGATGCTTAGATCATTGGAGGAATCTTTTGTTGACACTGTTCATTGCAAACAAAACATTGAAGGCTATGCCACTATTAGCTTCCACATTCTTCTCAGCTGCCAAGCTTGAGAGCTTTTATAACATGGGTCTAATGCTTCCTGTCTTAAGCTGTAGTAGAGAGGAGTAAAAATAAACAGATATAAGTCTGAGAGTTTGGAAAGGAGAAACTGTGATTCCCTTTCTTCCTTTTTAAACCTATCCTTGGCAGTTCTTCACTGGATCATTAAGTAAATAATGCACATCGTGACCAAGAAGCAAGGTATGTAAAAAGGGGAGGGCACAGTTTTCCTTGTCCATGGCATCTATCACAAGAATAAATGTAAATGAGACTTTGATTCAAGCAACAATGTGTTTCCTCCATTCTTTTTAGATTTACTCAGGTGAATAGATGGGAAGGACATAGAGATCACCAGTAATGCATGTGTCTAGGAAATTATGCTAACAAAGGAAAGTAACATTTATTACTGTAGAAGGAATGCCTCCAGATTCACAAACACCTAGACTAGACTTCCTAGTGCTTCAGATTCTGCCCACTCTCTTGAGTTCCTTCATATTTCAAGAAAGAAAGAAGCCCTTCCTCCCCATTTCAGGACAGGGCATGCAGTTTCTAACATTCTTCTTCCCTTCCTGCAGAGCCTACTGAGAAGAAGAGAAGAGAAGAAAGAAGAAAAGAGGAGAGGAGAGGAGAGGAGAGGAGAGGAGAGGAGAAGGGAGGAGAGGAGAGGAGAGGAGAGGAGAGGAGAGGAGAGGAGAGGAGAGGAGAGGAGAGGAGAGGAGAGGAGAGGAGAGGAGAGGAGAGGGAAAGTAAAAAAGAACTAGGACCATTAGTGAATTCCTTGTATTTAATGACCATATAAAATACAATTAATGCTTCTTTTTGTAATAATACAGGGAGAAAAAAAGAAACAAGAGGGTGGGGGAAGGGCAAACTAACGAACGCACACTCTGCCCCCCAAAACACCCATTGGTACTGCTGTGAGTTAGACTCTGGATTGTTTCCTAATTATTTTAGAAGAGGGAAAAGGATCATCAAAGCAAACTTAATTTGCCTCAACTAGGATCATATCAATGAAATAATATCTTCCTGGTTAAAGGACTAGATCTGATGTAAGAGATCAGTGTGTTTAGCATAAAATCAGCTGTGGCCAGCTTTGGAAATTTCAGTGCTGCAAGAATATCTATCCCATGTGCACTCAAAGTACATCTTCACAATTGTTGATGGCACTATTACAGATAGAGGCACCCTGCTTAGTGCAGCTGATATTGAGTGCCTCCCTTTTTAATAGAGGCAGCTAGACAAGACCTCTAGATTACACATCGACCCCTATAACTTGACACCCTAAGAAGAAAGCTGACCAGACAAGCAGTTATGATGATCTATTCAAAGTGACTGAATACTCTTTTTCTGTGTGAAATAAACGTATGTGAATGAACCTTTGTGGCCAATCCTACAGCAGTTTGTAACCCCCTCCTACCGTTGTCACTTCCCTTCCTCCTTCTTCTTTCTTCTCTCTATTCCCATTCAAAGGTAAATGGGGGGGAAAAAAGAAAAAAAGGCTTCTGCTCAGGCTAGTTCAGGTAGTTTGAGGGGAAAAAAATCAAATGCAGATACACCAACTGAATACCACTGTACGGTTTGTGCATGCGAGTGTGATGCATTTTTCTACAGAACTTGAGAACTTCACCCATGCTAGTTGCTTGACACAAAGTGGGTTGAGAGGAGTATCCCTGAGAGAGATCAAGTCCACTTCACACTTAGAAAGCCTTTTTTTCCCAGCTCTGTTCTCTTAATTCCTCCTCTTGTTGCACTTCAGGGTATTTTTTCCTGTTTCACCCTGCAGCAGTGATACTGAATGCAGATGAGGTGTTACTAAACCAAAAACCAACCCAAAACAAACCAAAATAAAGCCCTAACATTTCCCAGGCACCTTTAACAAGCACCAAATACATGCACCTAACAGTTCTCTGTCTTTTTTGCACATCATTTCTGCTTTCTACTTATATTTCTTTCATTAACATGTTTATTTAGTAGCAATCATACCCATTTTCATTAAAAATAGATACACCAATTATATCAAGATTAACATTAGTAAAATATTTCAACATATTTATTTTCTATTGAAATAAATTCTCCAATAATTGCATGTAGGAGTTAAAAAAAAAAAAAAGTAAACAGCACTTTGCACCAAATATACAGGTAGGAGTGGAAAATCTAAATTCTAAGCAAAGTATTTCAGGTAATTCCACAAAAGAAGGTACTGAATTGAGTACAGAAAGGTTTGAACTAGAATTAAGTTATTCTAATGATAAAATTCCTCATTAATCATCCATTAAACAAAAATATCAGTTTCAGTTCTAAGCTAGATAGTCTTTCCTCTCTTTGCAAAGATTGAAATAAATTCATTAATCCTGCAACATTTCTAACTGCAAACAACTTGTTGTATGCTGGAATACAAGGCTTAAATCTAGTATTAATGAAATTTCATAAAATTCTATTTCCTCCTTGGCCTATTAGTCTTCTTACCAGTCTAATTATGACATTTAATCTATATGATCATTATTAATCACTGGCCATTATGCTTTTCCCTATAAATTTCTATGGGTGGTTCGCATTATGAAAAAAATTCTGAACTTGGCTACAGTACACAACTACAACTGCACTTATCTTAGAAAATCTATTTTAAGAACCCAATTATGGGACAATTCAGCAAGAGATTCTACTCATAAATTCAGCAGCCAAAGCCATCAACCCCTATATATCTTATACGGTCCATTGGATGATGGTTAAAAAATAAAGTGATGTCAGGGAGGGTATGACACATTGAACTGAGGACTTAAATCACTTTGGCTCTTCTGCACCTTTGTTGTCTGAACTGAACTTGGATAAGCTGCCTGTTCAAGACTCACAGTCAATTATCACTGATAATTTGTTCAGCTATAAAATGATTGTAGCACATATGGCAATTATTGAAACACTGAACCAAAGTGTCATAATTGGCATCAATAATCACTTTGCCTTTGTAAAGACCTGTTTGAACAGTGCACTGCAGTATTAAATGTTCCAGAATTAAGTTACAGCATATTATATGTCTATACAATGTGTACAGATGAAAAGGTAGAACATTTTAGTTAGAAAATATCTTATTTAAGAGTCATAGTTATGAAGTTTGTCATTGCATGTGTTCGTGTTGTTTTATTCCCACATCCTTAAATACAGGCTGTTAACAGTAATTAGGAAATAAAGCTGTTTTGTTCAAAATGCACAGGCACAGGAAATATAGACACACATAGATTTAAAGCTGTTTCTTTATTAAACTTGGAGAGATTAGAAACTGCATGGCTGGGCAGTACCCTCCTCCTTTCCCCCGTCACCCCAAAATACCAAGCTTTTTATTGGGTCCAGCAAAGAGTTAAATAGCATCATCTGATATAAACAATAAATCAGAGTTGGCTCTACTCAGCCTAATCTTTAGGTCTCGGCCCACCTCTGAATCATCTTGCTTTTTCTCTGTGAGCAGAGATGAGATGTTTCTTAGTCTGCAAAGACTTATAGTTCTTCCTTCTCTTTATGGGCTAAAAGTTCCATTACTGAAATGCTGAGATTATTAATCATGTTTACCTCTAAGAGCTGACCCTTTCAGTTTTAGTCAGTGCTGGGCACTGATAATAAGTCACAACAGGAATGAATATTTCTTTATTATTATCAAATCGCTCATTCCTTTTAAATTTAGAAATAGTGTCCCCCATGGAAGCCAAAAAAACATAAAATGTCTCTCTTCAAATGGGTGAGGTGGCCGGATCACCATATCCAGAAAACATGACTTGACAATACGTCAGATTTACAAATAGAAGGAGAAAGGATTGAGGG